>NW_026623609.1:102812-195938 GCF_030028575.1 Malurus melanocephalus
ACTGGGTGTGGCCCCACTGGGTGTGGCCCCGCTGTGACCTCTGTCCCTCCCCTGCAGAGACACACCACGGAGAAGAGCCCCCGTCCCCCTGCCCTGCAGAGCAAACCTCCCCCGTCCTCCGAGACCACGCCGCTCCTGCAAGACGCCGACGCCCTGAGCCAGGATGATGCCGAAGCCTGAGGCCCCTGCCCCGGCACGCTTCCCACTGGGACACACTTCCCACTGGGACACGTCCCAGGAGGTGACACCTGCTTCACATGAGAGCTGTCTGGAGGGTGAAGTCCTGGACAACTCAGTGGAGACACTGCACAGCACGGCAAAGCCACGGGACAGTCCTGCACAGCGTTCCTGTTCATCCAGAGACCTCGTCCAGACACTCACAAAGTGTTCCAGAAACCCTGTCCCCTGGGGCCGCCTGAGACACAGCCCCTTCTCCWGTGGAATGAAGATGACTGATCTGAGAAGATATTTGCAATTTAAAACTGCCTATTGCTAGGGATAAAAGGCACTTTAATGGGAGCCTTTAAAATAAATGAGGTTTGTATAGGTAGCACTGATGGGATTTAGTGATCTTTTTAAAAGCCACTGTTCATCTCACCAAATGGGGCAYGCTGTCCTGCAGCCACTTACAATTTTATTGCCACTTGATGTAACTGGACTACACTGCAAATCATTTCTGGGTGCTGTCACTTCAGTGATGTCTCTTCCCACGGTGTCTGGAGCCTGCCTGGGGTTGCTCCAGCCTTTGCACATGTTGGAGAGCAGTGGTGACTTTTAAAGCCCCAATTCTGTGCCATGACCTTGTGCTCCACAGTGATTCCAGCTCAYAGCCCTGTTACTTAAACCTCTCTTGGCTGTAGGTGACTGCGTGAGATGAGCCTTGGCAAACACCCGGTGGTRTGGAGCATCAGAGCTGTCACTCAGCTCCTGGCACTTGTCCCTGCTGCCTGCTCAGCCAGCCAGGATCAGCTTTTCTGGTCGTGGCCATCAGCACTGGGAGGCCCTCAGTGGCTCCAGCCACGCTACCTGGCCACRGGAAGGCAAAGCTTGACCTTGTCCTTGAATGTCAATGAAGATATTTGTGCTTTTGAGAGGGAGGAATATGTGCAATCATGAAAGTAACAATGGCCTTAAGTTGGGTTTGATTAAAGCATTGCAGATTTCTGAAATGGTGTGTTGGGTGACCTGGGGCTGCATGTTACCTGGGGGTGGATGGTCTTGGGTCACCCTTTAGTGGGAAGGGAGCCCAAAGACCAGGAATATTTTGGGAAAATTACTAGTCAGTAGCCATCTACCACACCTGCCTTGCCCGCTTCCAGCCAGGAGCTTGGGAAAACCAAAGGGGCCAGTGCTGGAGCATMTGGCAAGGATGAGACAGAGGTGGAAGGAACCCTGGTCTGTCTTGGAACAGGGGACTTGTTGCACTGTGTGTGACACAGATAAAGAGCACAGGACCTAAACCCAACTCTCCCTGGGCCAGTGCATTCCTTACTGGYCCTGTCCCCRTCCTGCMGTGRGCTTAGGCTRCCTGACCAYGGAAACAGCCATGAGACAGCCCAGRTCACAGCAGGGAAAGGTGGCTCGTTGGCTCAACTCCCCTATATGCCTGAAGTGTGTCTTGCACGTGTGACAGGCCAAGTCCCCTCTGGGCCACTGCTGCTGGGTTATCTCCTTGGCACAAGTGCCCACTGAGAGCGATTCTTARACTGCAGCTGTAAACTCTCTCTGGCCTTGGATTGGAATGGCAAACAGCCTGGTCCAGTGGCCATGGAGCCSGGAGAGGGGAGAGGCTCTGGGACAGCAGAGGGTAACAGCAGCAATACCCACCTGTGGGCTCCCTGCGAGACGCTTTAATGACATCACGGTGCTAATTGCAGTTGGACAAGTGAACACAAATAAAACACGGGAATACCGCTCCTAGCACAATCCTCGGCGGGTGGTTTTTTTGGTGTTTTTTCAGAAGAACACGCTGCTGTTGTCGTTCAGCAGCGCTGGGCCCGGGGCGGCTCGGCGGGATGGCGGCGCTGCAGCGCTGCCCTGAGCCCGCCCGGCGGCGCTGTGGGGCCGCGGAGCTGCGGGCACGGGGTGGGGGTCCGGACATGAGGGGAACAACGGGGATCCGGACATGAGGGGGAAAACGGGGATCCGGACATGAGGGGGACAACGGGGATCCGGACATGAGGGGGAAAATGGGGATCCTGCCCTTTGTGGAGAATGGGGGCTCCGGCCGTGAGGGGCAGCGAGGCACGGGGGTCCGGCCCCGGGGGGAGACGAGGGGCTTTGGCCGTGGAGGAGCACCGGGGCACGGGAGTCCGGCGCCGGATGGAGATCGGGGGCTCTGGCTCTGAGGGGCACCGGGGCACCGGGATCCGGCTCAGATGGAGATCGAGGGCTCTGTCTCTGAGGGGCAGCGGGGCACGGGGGTCTGGCCCCGGGGGAGGTGAGGGTCAGCGGGGCATGGGGGTCCTATCCTTTGTGGAGATCGGGGGATCCGGTCCTGAGGGGCAGCGGGGCACAGGGGTCCGTCCCGTATGGAGATCGGGGAATCCGGCCCCGAATGGAGATCGGGGGCTCTGGCTCTGAGGGGCAGCGAGGCACCTGGATCCGGCTCAGATGGAGATCGGGGGCTCTGGTTCTGAGGGGCAGCGGGGCACCGGGATCCGGCCCCGGGCGAGGCGAGGGACAGCGAGCCCCCTCAGAGATGCCCGGCGTCCATCTGCCCCGAGTCCCCGCGGCACGCAGSGCTCCGGTTGTTTTCCTCCTGTGCTCCAGTCACCTTGTTGGCTGCTTGCGAATTTTCCCATTCGTTTTAAAATGCTTCTCACAAGCCCGAGTCTCCCTGGCCCTGACTCACTCTCCCTTGCCAATTCCCTTTGTACACCGTGTTCAGRGCTGTCACAGCCCGAACGCCCTGTGGAACACGCTCCCTCCGCCGTGCCAGGCCAGGTTGAAGTCATTCCCCCCTCGCCGAGGATTTTAATTGCCCCCCACAGGCTCAGTTATCATCGCAACAATCTCGATTTACTGTGCGGAGCCGCCTTTCACCCGGCCTGGCACAGCCATGGGAAATGAATGGATCATCTCCATCCACGAGGCACTTCATCACCGAGGGGAAACCGACAGGGCTTGGTGTCTCCTTCTCCCCCGTCACAGAGGCTCCACTGTCTCCTCTGGAAAACAGACAAGGGATAACACAGCTCTCCCCATCTACACTGGGTGCTTTTATAAMTGCAGCACAGGAGCTTTTYRYATTCCCTATATCCATCTCTATCCCMCCTTCTCTGAAACGCCACCTGGGGCTTCAGGGCTGAGGAGAGAGATCAGACCCTTCTCAACTCTGTGTTACCCCCCTCTACCTGTGCCACAGCCTCCCAATCTCTGTGTAACACCCTCCACCTGTGCCTCAACCTCCCAATCTCTGTGTAACACCCTCCACCTGTGCCTCGTCTCTCCCAATCTCAGTTATCCCCTTCACCTGTGCCTCAACCTCCCAATCTCAGTTATCCCCTCCACCTGTGCCTCATTGCTCCCAGGTGTCCATTGTTAGCTGTGCTGGTTTAAAAACCCCTGTTGGGGAGGAGCAGCTTCCGTCTGCGTCCTGCTGCCTCTCTGTTCTGCTGCGCAACTGCTCTGCTCCTCCTTATCACCTCTTGGACTGTTTCTGAGCTGAGGATCTGGGCCTCTGCATGCACGACTCCTTCAGCGCTGGACGGCGGTGAATGAGGTTAGTGCTGCGGTGGTCGCGAGCAGATGCATCTCTGGGAGTAGAGCTGTGGCTCTTATTGCTTAAAAAACCCAAAGACATAAACAGAGCCATGTGTAGCTGTTGCTGTTATAGGGGTGGTATGGTAATGTTTGATGGAGAAGTGTTTTTTCTTCCTGGTAGCTATAGGGTATGTAGTTTTATATACCTGTAGGACCCAAAATCCAGGTGAGAGGTGCCTGGAGGAGGTGAAGTGACTTGTGGTACCTGGTTTCTCTAGGAGTTGGCCACAATGAACCTCTCTGTCTGGGAGGAAATAGCTGGAGGGCAGACAAGCAGCTCATGTGGTTTTGGAGGGTAGCCTGGGCACTGTGGGGTTTGCCTGTGCTTTGTTAGGTTTAATCTTTTTTCAGGCAGGAATTTCTGCTGTGTTGTGCTGTGGTGCAGAGCTTAGGGCCTGGATAGGTGCAGGCAGTCCAAAGCAGCCACCCTCCTGCGTAGAACTGGGGGTTCAGCCTGGGCCCTGCTCCCTAGGCTGTGTGTGTGGGTCTGTGCTGATTTAAGCCCTTTCTCGCTGTGACACTGAGCTGGAAATCTTYCTGTGCTCGGCGCCGCAGTGCTGGCAGTGCCCGGCAGCCCTGGCCCTGAGCTGCTCTCTGTGCTTGGCCAGCCCTGYTCTGTGCAGCCGTCTGCYRCCTTGGCTGTCACCCAGCCTGCCCMARAGGTCTCTGCCTGTGTCCCTGCCCTGCCAGCATAGCCCGGGGACACTGCTGGGCACCCCAGATGTGAACCCTGCCGTGGGTATGCTCGTGGAAATGTGTTGAGAGCTGTATTTAGTGTATTATTGTGGCAGAGAGCAAATAGGGGCTGCTGGGCTTTGGCAGTGAGATCTCAGCTCTCAGGGGTGTGTTGGATGTTGGCATTAAACTTTATGGTGYTTAATGCCTCGTGGAAGGAGTGTGACTAAATGTCCTTCTATCTCCTGCTCCTGAGGACACAGGAGTTTAATTTTATTGTCTCGCCGGTTACTGGAGTCAGGGCTGGACCATTTCTGGGAATTAACCTGTCCATGCATAAGCTCCTCCATCCAGGGCTGGCAGAAAAAGGAGCAGTCAAATGGAAAATTGATACCAAATCATGYTATCAGTCCCTTGAGGAGCAAGGTTTGACCGCTCAACCCAGGGCTCCTGGGGATTAGGACAGATGCACACACTACTATTTTGGAGGGATTTCTCTTTAAAAAAGTTTATTATTTTCCTCCTCTTGTAAGTTCATGATTTTCCATGATACAAACTGGCTTCAAATTTAATGCTGGTGGCACAAGATGGTGTTTGGGATGTGTGTGGTGCCTGCAGGATGAGGGTCTGAGAGCTGTGCTAGTGACCCTTCCCATCTTCCCTGTCTGCCCAGTGACTGTTGGTGTTGCTGCTGAGTTCTGTTCCTGGGGGTATCCAGCTGCATTTCTGGGCTGAATCACATTGTTTGCAGCACTGTTAAAAACCCCACCTCCCTCTGTGACCCAGCTGCTTTCTTTTCCATCTGGACTGSTTTCTGGACCAGTTCCTGCAGGCAATTGCTTCCTGAGCGACCAGTGTCACACACAGGAGGTTTTTTCTTGTGCCCACAAACTGTGGGGTTTGGGGGTCACAGTGTCCTACCACTGTGAGGTTTGTGGGTCACAGTGTCCTCCCACTCAATGTGCTGAGCACAAGGAAGCCTGGAAGCCACTGTGGGGTGAGAGCTAAGCTTTGCAACTGAGCTTCCAGGGAAGGAATTTCCAGCAACTGCAGATCCATCCCTAAAGACAGCATTTCAAGGAATTACCCTCTCCCCCTTGCTGCAGACTTCCTCTGCTTTTCCAAGTAAGTCTGGCTTGGRGCCATTTCTGTAGTAACCAGAGCAGAGCAGATCCATGGGAACATCCGGGGCTGGAAGTTGGTGTTTTCCAGGTTCACAGCCCGTGGCTCTTATCTGCATTACGTGTCCCCAGTTCTGACACTGAGCCTCTGAGCTGTCTCCCTTGTGAGCACCATGTTTGCAGAGCTCTGGATGCCATAAGCAGCAGTGAAACCACCTTTAGTGACAGCAAAAACAAACGGTGGTGAGGGGTTTTTTGAGCACTGCTTTAGCAAACAGCAATTGCTGGTGTTGTAACTCAGTCCCCTCCCTCATGGGAGGGCTGTTCCAGATCCAGATGTGCTGAACATCCTGGAGGGGTGCAGGGGAGATCACTTGTGAGTAACCAAACAGCTTTTGTGACCCCATGGGCAGGCAGAGACCAAGGGGCAGTTCCTGCCTGCAGAGAGCTGCCAGACAGCACATGGTTGTGCTTCCCCCCTCTCCAGAAGATGCTKTCTTTACAAATTTCATTTTCCTGCTCTGCTGGGAGTGGTTTGGGGCCTCTGGAGGAGGTGACCCCTCTCCCCATGAGCCAGGACTGAAGGCAGGGATCACATTCCCCCTTGCTGCTGAAACAGCACTCAGTGTCCTGGAGACATACCTTGTGGATTTCCTTCAGCTCATAAATATTCCCCTGCCCTCCTCAGTGCCCCTGGCAAATAAATTATCTGAAGCTACATTTCCCCATTTCAAAGCCTTGTGAAAGAAACCAGAGGGTTTAGCAGCCCTGGCTGGCTGGAGTGGTTCACATACCATCCAGCCATTTGCATTTGATCTACTTCATCCTGTGTTAAGTAATCCTTGAGAGCCCAGTGGGCTGCAGGCCCTCTTCGTGCCTGTAAATCACTGGRGCATGTCACAGGCTGTAAATGAGTGCGATGAGAGCGTGTCCCACCCCTTTAGCTGGACCAAAACATCCCCCTGGCCCCCAAAAAGCATCCTTGTTAAATCAGAACTGCAGCTTGTTGGCTTGGGATCAGCATAGGCAGTAAGTCTGGGAGTGTTCCAGGTGTGTTCCCTGTGGGACTGGAGCAGGGTGCTCACCTCGAGGGTGGCTCCCCAGGGATGCAGTTTGGGGTTGGTGCCCTCAGGGTGCCCCTGATTTTCCCCTGCCTGCATCCCCTGAGTCACCCATTAACTGGGGCTGCCCTATGGCACCTTCTGCACCTCTTCCCCTACTCAGTTTGCTTCCCATCCCTGGAATTTCCTGGGATATAGAAGGAACTCTGCCTCCTCCCTGGTCCCAGCTGGTTAATAGGGTTTTAAGCCTGGAACACGTGTGATTCCACGAGTCCCTCTTGCAGCCAGRCTATGGCTCTCTCCCTTGTAATAAATCAAAGATTATTCCCCTCTTCCCCATCGCCTCTCCTCAAAGGTTGCTATTGCTCAGTTGTGGCCTGACTTTAATTACAAATTAAGAGCAGCTGAGTGGGCACTAGGTGCTGTTAATTGGCTTTCCAGGAAAGGTTTCCCGGGGAAAGATGAAGGAATCAGCGATTGATCTGCTTGGTTCCTTGGGTACAGCAGCTCAGCCTGATGTGAGCCCTGTGCCAGGTCCCAAATTCAGCACTCTGGGTGTCATTTGCCCAAAAACTGCAGCCAGCCTCAAGGCTCCRAGGTACTTTTCCCCTGCTAGTTGAAGCCTCAGGGGCTCAGAGCTTCCCTGCCTGCGCTGGGATGGATTTTTAGCTGCTGRGAACAAATTGCAGGGGAGGATGCTGAAATAAAGCAGATGGGATGATTCTGGAGGTCAGAGCGAGGAGAGGATGCACTGCCAGGCATCATGTGATGAAAACATCCTTACTGCTCCAGCAGCTGTCAAAGCCCAAACAGATGAGGCAAGGTGCCCAAGGAGTGTGCAGGGATCTCATTTACCTGGTAATTAATGGAAATCGTGAAACAAATCAACACAYGCTCCCTGTGGAGAGCTTCACGCTCTGGTTTCAAACTGCTGATGGAGAACGGGGCGTGACCGGATTGTGAGAGCAGCGAGGGCGGCTGTGGGGCTGGGGCAGGACTCTGTCCCCGTCCTTCTGTCCCTGACAGAGCTCCCGGTTATTTGAGGCTGTCCTTTCCTGCYAGCTTGCGTGGCTGTGGCACACCCGACCCTGCCCGTGTGGTGCGGGCGCTGCTRATGGCTCTGCCCCGGAGCGCACGGGGGACTCGCAGCGCTGTCACCGGCAAAGGAGCCTCGGCTTCTGGCTGCGGGCTAGGAATGAAGATGTTACCATGAGCCCATCCTCCCCCTCTGATCCTGCTCGGCTGAACATGTCACAGCTGATTTTGCCCGTGTGCCCGCCCCGCAGGGCAGGGGGATGCTGGTGGCAGCCCGAGCTGGCACCGCACCTGCCCTTGTGYTCCCAGATGGAGAGAAAGCTGATCCCATAGAAAATGCCGTGCCATTTTTTCTTGCAASTTAATTAAGTTGGCTTAGTTCAAATATTAAAACCACTATTTGCTGGTYTTTTCTTTCCTTCCAGAGCAGCAGCGTGCTCTGCAGGGCTCTCAGACAGGAGCAGGGATGCTTGCTCTGGTTCAGGGATTCATGGAKGAGGGAATGCTTTGCTTCCTTGTTTTCTTGTTTATTCACTGCGTTGCAAAACGGTTCTGCAAAACAAAGTCTTTTAAACAATTAGTGCCAATCAGATTTGCTGACAGCCCGGCCCCCGGAGCATGGGCTGAGTTCCACCGGGCAGTGTCCGGTCTTTGTCTGCTCCTGGGGGTTTCTGGGGTGGGGGAAATAACCCCAGAAACAGCACAGGTGAGCCTGTAACTCACCTCCTCATCTTCTGCCAGTAGTTAGCAACTGGCAAAATGCCTGAAGCATAAGGTTTGTGATCCCTTCCAAAAATTGCATCTGAATGTTAACTGATGTATAGTAAATGCCAAATCCCATTTGAATCTTGCTAAAAATTTTGGTTTAAAATATGCAAGCGACCTTTCTGTCTTTCTGAAAAKCTCCCTGCTTCTGGATTTTTTTTTTTTAAACCTATAAAAAGCCAGACACACAAGCCTCTTGCTACTGGATAAAAAGATAGAGTCCTGAGGTTGTGTAAAGGGACACAGCTTCCCTGGCTGCAACAGAGGTGGGTGAGGGTCCCCTTTGCAGGCTGGACTGGAGCAGATCATTGAGCTGCTGTAATAAACCTCTCCCACATATTCTGACAGCAGAAACTACAGAAACTCTGCCTGAGGAATTGGTGGGCTCTTGCTCTCGTTGATATCCCTCACATTATAATTAAGAGATAATGTCAATAGAATAAAACATTGTCTCAGGATAATGGTCTCCCACTGCTACAGGAGTGTCAAGGTGAAGTCAAATCATTTATCAAAAATGAATGTTGAGGCAAGTCTGGGATGTTTGTTTTCACAGCAAGAGGCATTAATCCTGGAACAACAATATTCCAGTGCTTTTATTTCTCCTGTGCCTGGTGATTGATGCCAAGGCATCATCGTGCCTGAGAGTCAGGGGTGGCTGAGCGATGGGCTCTCCTTCCAGCTGTATTGACCAGGGGAATTTTGACTTGTTGAGATAGATAACAGTAAATCCAGGAGTGCTGGATGGTGTGAGTATGCATCAGAAAGGGTTTTTTTTTTCCTTCTAGAGGTGAGCAGTGCTGGCTCTGCCTGCCCAGGGTGCGTTTTGGGGCTGTGCTTTCCTCGCTGCTGCAGCTGTGGGAKGGTTGCTTGTTCATTGAAGATGCAGGGCTCACCTCAGAGCTGCCCCCAGCCCCATTTCACACTGCTTTAGAGGGTTTTGGGGTCCCCTTCTGAATGGTGGGGCTGGGCTTGTGCAGGGCAGAGCAGCTCACTGGCTTTATGCATTTATGGAAATAGCACTGAGTATAAATAGACCCCAGACATGGTGAATGTGCATCCAGGTCTTTTATAGAGGCTGGAGCAGCCTCAGCCCCATCCTGGCACCCACGAAGGGCTGGGAAAACCATTTCTGTCTGACACAGCACCTGCTGCAATTGCTGCTGCTCCAGGCTGGGGAGAGGAGCAGCCTCTGCTGCCCATCCTTGGTTTGCGTTGGGAGAAACTGTGAGGTCAACACGCAAAATTGAATGTGTGTAAGTGGTAATTAGACTTAAAACAAAGTCCCAGCAGGGTGTATATAAGCAGTTTCAGATTTTTTTTTTTCTCTCACGGATTTGTTAGTGGAGAGAATTACACATCCAGCAAACATTTGGGCTGTGGAGGAACACAAGTGCTTTGTACTGTCTCCAAATTCCAAATCTGTTTTTCTGAGGCAGTGCTGGTACCTCCTGCACAGGAGCTGCCTGTTGGCAGGAGCATGGTTGGCTCTGTGGGCCCCCAACCACGAGAGGGGACAGTCTCCTCTGCCAATGTGCTCTCCACAATTCCGTGCCTTTTGCAGGAGAGGCAGAGTGGCTAGGCAGGAAAAAAACTGTTTCTTACACAGGGTGGTCCCTGAAGAGCTAATTGGAGGTGATTTTGACTCATTATATACCCTTAAACTTACTGTAAACTTAAAAATTGTATGCTCTTGTCTCCTTACATGCTCTGAAATTGTGGATTCCTTGCCCTGCTCTGAGGGGGCACTCAGGCTATGCTAAAATGTGAGGTGGRCACTGGAGAACAAAACCATAGAAAAGCCTTTCCCTGTAGCTGCCCACCCAGCCTGAGGCAGAAGGAGCTCCTGCAGCACAGCCAGATGGCGATTTAGGCAGGAAATGATTGATGCCAAGTGAGGGATGCTCAGGGCAGCCCGAGACCCCCGAGCACCTTGTGCTGGGCATTGAAGGAGCACGATTGCCTGTCAGGGTCTGTGTGTGCAGTGCCCTCCACACCCAGGGCTGTGCCTGCTGCAAACACCAATAAAGATGTCAAGCTGCTGTGCGAGGGGAGATAAATCACAGCTTTGTTTTCCTGCCCACAGCATCAAGGTGTCTGCTGGTACAGTGCAAGGGGAGCCAGGGAGGAGCAGGCAGTGGTTTTGGATTTGTGTTGGGACTGAGAGCTCCTGTGTGCTGCCCACACCAGGCACTGCTGCTTGCAGCCCCTTCCTACCACACTGAAATGGTTTTACATGGCCCCTGGCCTGATCCACTCAGGAATTAGAGATGTGGCCACCAGCTTGCCCTGGTGGGTTGCCCATCACTGTGGCCTCAGGGTGGACATGACACCTCAGGGTGTCCCCTCACCTTTGCTCTGCAGRTAAGACATTGCCATGGCCTGATAGTGGTCAAAGAGAAAAAGAATAGGTGGAAAACTTAAAATGATGAAGTGCTTTGAGGCAGACCTTTGGTGTCAGAGTGAAGCAGCAAGCCCTGATTTAAGCAGCCCCTTCAGTGACTGACCTACACCGAACAAATCCATTTACAGTGTCTTGTTTCTYCTCACTGTTTAACTACCAGAGTTCAGAGACGATTCCTTAAATGTTAATGGTGCAGGAATTTGGAAACTTTCCCAGAGTTGCTAGGGGAGCCGTGCAGGAATATGTCTGCTGTGCTTGTGCAGTTCAATTTCCTGCTGAACATCAGGCGGGCTGTTCTCGCCTACTGCTTTGTAATTAAAGTGCTGAAAGACCATCACTCTCCGAGGCTGGTGTGCTCAGACTCACCCCGGGGAGAGGGCCAGCTCTGTGCCTACCTGCGAGGAGGACAGGTTGAAAATAGCTATAGGTGCAATCCCAGCCTGCTGTCATCCTGCTCCTGTCATCCCAGAGGGTTGAATGGGGATGAGTTTGGGATCAGGCTCTGCCTGATAGACCCCACAGTCTAAATCTGCAGCCCCTGTGCTGCCACTCATGGGTACCATCAATGGCAAAGTGTGTAAAGTTTATCAACACCCCAAAGGGGTGTCTGTGCCTGGAGCACCCTCCAGTGCTGCTGAGGGATGTCCTGGCAGGGTCACCAGCACCTTCCATCTGTGCTGGGATGGGGTCACATCCCAGGCTGAGAGCTCCAGGGGAAGGATTTTGCCATGGAGGTTGCTGAGGAAAACAAGGGCTTTAAAAGGAGCCGCGAGTGGTGAGCTGGCGTGTCCTCCTCCAGCTCTTTTGTCTCTAAACTTGGATCTGACTCTTTCCACCATCTCGTTAGGAACAAGTGCTTGGCCCAAGTTTCATGGCAAATTCTGACATTTTAAAAATTGATGCCTTTTTCTGCTCGTAACTTAAGCTGTCTAGTTTATCAGAGACATATGGAAAGTTTATTACATTCTTATTACAGATTCAGCCAAGTGAGCTGACTAATGAATGTGATTTTATTTTGTCTTTTTTTTTTCCTTRGTTAGGACTTGGCATGCCAGACCTCCTCTGAAAGGGATAGCTTTGGGTCAAGAAATAAATTACCAGAAGTTTTTTTTTCCCCCCTCTGTCCTGAGAGTTCAGCTTGGCAAAAGCCACAGSGTGCGTGATTTGGGGGGTGGAAAGTGAGGCACAGGCGGAAATCAGGGAATTGCAGGAGATTTATTGTGATTCCCTGTGACAACCCCAGCAGCATCTGGCAGTGTGGGACCCTTGCTTCTCCATGTTGTGGGCAGGGAGCATGGATGGGCTGCCAGCACAARTTCATGGGAAATTAATATTTTGTTGCTTAGAACAGCTTGGGGTTTATTACTAAGGAATAGGAGTGCCAGTGTCCTTGGAGGCTGGCACAGCTGGGGCTGTGAGGGTGCAAACCTGTGCATGGTTTTGGGAGTGTTCAACTCCTTGAGGCTGCTTTGGGTGCCAGGATGAGAGAGTGGAAACAGCCTCGGGCTGGCTGTGCTCCAGACCCTGGAGCTGGGGCTTCTCTGGGCTGAGCCGTGGATGTGCAGCTCCTGCACCCACCACCCTGACCCRACATCTGCCTGTGTTTTTAGGCTGKAAACAGTGTGTTTCTGTTCTCYTGCTGTGCTTGGAGAAGCTGKCTYTCTCCTCCTGTGCCTCCTCMAYCCATTTYRATCCCWGGTGTCCCTGGAGGGTTCAACCCTCACATCTGCAGAGCTGATGCTGCAATTTCACACTTTACAGCACAAACTTGTGCTCAGAAAAAGCTCCATTCCTTCCACTGATGCCCTGGTAACSTGAGGGCAGATCTCCCCGGGTTCTAACAGCTGTGGGCACAAATTTTAGTTTTTCCCTTGTAGGAAACACTCGTTTCGGCTTTAGGCTCACTTGATTCATGAATTCAGCTGGTTATAACTTATTGTTGGTTTTCCACTACTCAAATTATCCGCCTGTGCCTTCCCTCTGCTGTTCTGTGGTTTATAGTGCCCGCTGGGACAATGACAGCAGTGCTGCAGAATGCGGGGCTTGGCTGGGCTGTTGGAGTTTTACTGCCTTGCCTTGCATAATGCAGAGATCTTCAGCTCAGCTCCCAGGCTTATCCTGCAGTAGAGCTCGGGTTTTGTGTCTCCTTGCATCGCCTCATCTGGTGGTGGTGTCCTTTTCCACTCTCCATCTGCCCCCTTCACATCTCTCTGCTGCACTCCTACCATCTATAGGCAAAATCTCTTCCTCTGACTCACTGCTTGGTGCTTTCCTCCCTTCAGGCTGCTGACTTTGGCTGAATTCCCTCTTGCTGTACACATTGCAGGGGGTAGCACACACAGGACTTCTGTGGAAGAAGGTTTTCTTTGCAGCAYGCCAGGAATCAGCCTTTGCTAGTTTTTCTCCTCTTTACTTCTACATCCACATCCTGCTTTTGTGTGACACGAGAGCTGTATTTCCCTGTGGAGCCTGCTAAATCACCTCTCCTCGAGGCTCTGCTTCCTCCCTGGGTTTTTTTGGAGATCACACTCAGCACTGAATGTGTTTGTAAGTCTTGGCAGAGCAGGAATTTCTCTGCAATGCTGCTCRGTGGGGCAGGCAGGGATRTTTTACCCCGTGATCTCTGCAGCTYTTTCTCYTCRTGGCTCCACACCCTGAGTTCTGGGTTGCTCTGCTCTGTTCCTCATCCCTGCTCCTCCATCCTCAAACTTGGACCCTCGCAGCACGAGCCATCTGGTGTGCTTTAGCCGTACAAAGAGCTATTGTTTGCTCCGGAATCCGTGTTCTGGCGAGGTAGCTCTGCTTCTGGAGCACTCTGCAGGCTTTGCCAAGGGTCCTTCTGCTCTGCTGGCAAGTGCAGGTGTCTTTAGAGCAGCCTTTGTCCCTGACAGCGCCACAGCTTGGGTTTTCTTTTCTTGCTTTTCCTTGTCTAATCACAACCTTGAAGTTTCCCACAATGAGCCTACAGTGAGAAGTGCCCCTTTTCTTTGTCAGGGATAGACCCAGGGCTGATCTCTGACTGTCTTTCAGTGGAAGCAATGTTCTGACTTTGGACTTGAAATGTCTTTCTTAGTGCTCAATCTTTTAATGTCCTTTAGCACGAAATCCTCCATGTCAGGGTCTCAGCCCAAGTGCTTTGCCCAAAGCTTGGGAAGCTCTGTGGAGAGGAAAGCAGAGGGTTAAAAGCAGAGCCCTGCTGCCAGCTGGGGACACTGGTGCATGACAAATGTGGCTTTTGCATTTCCCTCTGCAAATGAGCCCGTAGTCAGCCTAATTTCGGAGAGAGCCGCCTCTGAACCCGAGTGACTCAGAGGAATTTGTTGTGCGCCCCGGCGGTGTCTGGCGGGGCTGCGGCAGCCTCGCAGGTTTAATTTGTAAATGCTGACACACGGCATTTCCTCAGCGTCTCGTTGGGAAGGGCGGTGTGTCTGCCGGCACTTCCAATTTGTCACTGTCAGGACCGGCCCCGTCTCCTGCTCGTCTCTGAAATGCCTTCTGATCGGTGCCGAGGTAGTTATTGGCATATAATTTATCATTTAATATTACCAGAAGGGTTTCTTCTGCAAATATCCCTGAAATGATTATCCAGATGATGTTTGGTAACTGTTCCCTTCACCTGCAAAAAACCTTCTGGCGTCTGTTTGCTGCTCTGCCGTGGTGCTGGGGAGAAAAACTGCCCTTGATGTGAAATCTCCTTCACCAAGAAGCTGTGATTAACACCTGGCCGAGGCTGCCTGAGAGCAGCAGCTCCCTGTGCCTGTGCTTTTGCAGATTTTGCATTAGGGACTTTTTCAGGACTGCAAAATTGGCATCTCTCATCAGGCAGCTGGGGAAAATGTTCCCTCAGACCTTATTCCTCTCTATGGAAAAATGATTTGGGAGTGAATAAAGGCCACCATGGTGCAAGGGGGCTGGTATCCCCTGGAACCGAGAATCTCCTGCTCTGATTGTCACAGGGGTGGCAGCTTCTCTTGCAGGGGAGTGCTGAGGTGCTGCCTGGCACTCRGGGAARGCAAATCTRTCCYCAAAAAYTGGCACAGAGAGGGGCAGAGGGCAYTGGGACYGYTGTCCTGGTTCAGACCCTTCTGGTGCAGCAGAAAGGGCTGATCCTGGTGGTCCCCAGCTCCTGCTGRTGTTCAGCAGGACCCAGAAGCTGTGGAGCTCCACATGGGCTGTGCTATGGGTCAGGAGGAGGCAGCTTTTCCCTCCTCACAGCCAAAGGTGGGATGTGGGAGCTGCTTTTGGGGCTAAAACAAGCTATTTCTCAGAAGGGGCACTGCAAAAATTTCTCTGCAGATATGTGATGGCACATCCCGTGGGGCAGGGGTTCCTGTGGCCCCAGCACAGCCCCTCCACTCAGGTTTATTTTGGCTGCTGCTCTCCATCTCCTGCAGCCAGGCTGAACCCTGGTGGTGTCCTGGCTCGCTCAGGTCAGCTTTCCTTGGAAGCTGACTCGTGGTTTTATAGTTCTGCTTTATTAGAGACATGAAAGTGATTTTTGTTGTTGCTGGTTTATGAGCCAGACTTCAAAGAATGCAATTACGCAGGCTGGGCGAAGACCTGCTGGTATCTCATGGAAATCTGTGGAAAACCACTTCCCTTCAGAGCTCGTTGCACTTCTGTTATTTTCGTTGCATTTGCAGATTTCTGAGAGAGATGGGAGACAGGCAAGGTCTTTGGTGACTGTGGTCAGTTGTTCCTTGGCTGGACATCCTCATCCCCTGTGACATTACAGTTGGATCCCAATTCTGGGTGATGGCTTTAGGGTTAGAGAACATGAACTTATGGGAGGCAAAAGAGCCATTGCTGGAGAATCATCTCAGAAAAGGGGCAAAATAGCTGGGGAAAGGATGTTTTATGTGCAAAAGCTGGGCAKTGTTCCTGCTGCAGGCAGATATTGTTGTATCCAGAGCTTTCTTTCCCTCTCTGCATTGCCAGGGAAAGGTGCCAGCTCCCCATCCTGCCCTGGGCAGCTGAATGTGGCAGGRGACCCTGCTGAAACACAGGGAGAGCTCTGGATTGGGYGTGGGGTTGGTTCAGTGACATCTCMGTAWTTTTTTTAATYGCAGAGGGATTGTACTCTCAAGAGTCACAGCTCAAAAGCCATCTTTCCTTATAGTCTATGAGCTTTCTGATGAAGATACTCCCCTAAAAATYCCCACCCTGTTTCCCTATTTCCAAAAGGAACCTCCAGGCTTAGGGAGGCTTCCCAAAAGGTGATGGGTCTCTCCCTCCTGGCTTCAATTCTGCTTCTCCATCCCAAGCCTGTAGGCGTGGGGATCTGAGCCCTTTATCAGCTCCTGTACACCAGGAAATTTTGTAAGTGTCTGGGAAGACCCTGAGGCTATATAAAAGTTCAGCTCGTGATTCATTTCCTTCCTATTCAGGGATAGGCTAATTTGAGAGTATGTGCTAAACATTAATTACCTTCTTTGCCATAGTTTCCTAGTCAGGCATCCTTTCCCAGATGACTTTCTGCTCGCTCGGGTCCAAGGCCATAAAAGCTTCCCTATTAGGAAAGGAAATATTTTACCTCAGGTTTATACTGTATGCCTGAGGTCATCAGAAGTACAGATCGAGTGGCAGAAATACACACTGAGCTCTCCTTCCAGCATGAAAAATGAATCAATAACTCATCGATTTAAATTAAAATGTCTGCCTTGCAAAATGCCTCCCAGTGCTAATATTTGTAGCCCCCGTGTTTTGCAGCAGTGATTGGAAATCCACTGCCCCTGTAACACGTGCAGGGATCCATCTCTGCTAACAGCATGTGATTGCTGACACCCAGAAAAAAAACCTACCTTCCCTTCCTCTGGAAGGATCCAGCAAGGTGAACTTTTGGAAATTGCTTCTCCTGGCACATGAATTATGTATCGAACAGGTGGCAGTCAATATATCTGACTTCTTCACGAGGTAATTAAGAATAAATGTGGGAATTCAGGCAGAACTGTTGCCCTGTGCAGGAGGTGAGTGTAGCAATATGTTCTGGAGGGAGGTGGGGAAGGGGAGAGGATGCTGCAGGGATGGAGGGGAACTCTGTTGGTCCCRTTGCCTCTTGCCACATCCTTCTGGTGCATGGTCCCTAAGCTGGCCYGAGCTGCTCTTTGCATTCCCATCTGCTTTTTCCATAATTCATTGGGTTGTTTGCTGCTCTGGTGTACTGTGTGTGATGGTGAAATGAGCCTGAGTCCAGCTCTCCAAGCCTTGAAGGGGTTATTACCCCCAAACCTGCTGGGTTTGGAGTGGCAAGGAGGGATCAGCCCTTTAGTGCAGTCTTGGTTATCTTGGGATAGCATTGACCATTAAAAAAATCCAAGCTTTCCTCTGCTCAAATTTCTTCTTGTGAGCTAATTAATAAGTAGCTGCATTAGTGAACACATCCATGGTCATTAGCAAACAGTTAAGTAACTAATTTTAAAGATTTATGGTGTTGGTAGCAGGTAAATTATAGTCTTCGGAGAGTTTTCTTGCAAATGAGCTGAAAATAAGGTTTGTTCTAGCCTCAGGGAAACATAAAGGAAATGCATTTAATGACCACAAATTGTAAGTGCTGATAGTCTCAATAAGATATTTAATGCCCACTTGAAATTTTAGCAGTTTGAAAAGCATGACAGCCTTAACAGCTTGTGTGGGTTATGTGTCCTCTCCACCCTGGCTGGTAGCTCCAGGATCTGCCTTTTCCAGGTGATTCACAGGGCCCTGGGGGAAGGATTTCCTTCTCTTACCAGGTTAGGTGAAGCTGTGATGTATTCAAACTGTCAGGTTTTTGTTTTCCACTTTTGGTTGTAAAAACCTGCTCATCTCCAGCCGTGACACGGATCACGGTCTYGGTTTTGAGGTTGGAACAATATTTAGGTTGGCAAGGGAAGCCCTGAGCGTGCTTGCAGAGGAGAGACACTTGCTGGAAACTGCTCTGCTCTTTATTCCTGATCTGGRCAACCCTCACTGGCAGGTCACTGCAGTGTTTCCCAGCCTGGGATGGGTGACAGGAGGAGGGAATTGTGTTTCCTCAGGTCTCCTTCCTTCCAGCAGTGTGGCAGAGGGTGCTGAGCRCTGCCCAGAGCTGCCAGGCTCTCAAATCCCCAATTCGGATTTTTTCCCCCAAAACCCCATGCATGAATAAGAAGAGCACTGAGGCAAATAATGAGCAGCTCTAGGTCTAGAGAAGCCATAGATGGTCCTGAATGATTGAAKAAGGCAATTTCCCTAACGGAGCTGCGGGCCCCTGGCAGTGATTAGTGCCTGAGCAGAAATGCATCACTTAGCTCCTATTATTTAAACATAAGATACTTGAGCAAGCACACAGAGTGTTGTTTGCTGTAAATTCCTTCCCTCGTTTGAAGGAGCCCTTATTTACACATGCAGTGTGTGTGGGAGCTTCCTCGCCTGCTTCTGGACCCACATGGAATATAAATGACCGCATTTCTCCTCGGCAGCGACGGCTCCATCTGAGGGCTATCTTCCCTGCATGTTAACTGTTAATTATAGGTTACATTTATATCGTTAAGGTTTATCTGCAGTCCTTTCCTTCCCYCTGTTAAATCACTAATGCATCTTGCATGGTTTAATTCCTTTGGTTTCCCCTTCTTGTCRGTGAGGGAGGGGTGCCCATGGCTAATGGGAGCAGGACTGGGCTGTGCTGGGATCATGGAATCTCCAAATGGTTTGGATTGGTATGGACCTCAGAGATAACTGAGTTCCAAATTCCTGCCATGGGCAGGGATGGMACCCACTAACCCAGGATGCTCAAAGCCCTGTCCAAACCAGCTCTGAGCGTTTTCAGGGATGACCCAACATAGCCAAATACCTGGTGGGACATGACACTGATGCTTTTGGCCCATTGCCTGCCAAAATGATGGCAAAGAGATGAAAAGGGAGATGCTGCAGTGCTCTGGGTGAGAAAAATGTTCATGGGGTGGGTTTGGGGCTTTGGTGGGAGCCCTGCTGCTGCTGCTGGGGAGCTGGGAAAGCTCTTGCTTTCCTTTCCCTTAATGAAGAGGAGTTTGCTGGGCCTGGGAACGTGCCTGGCTCTGGCAGATTATTAAATAAGCAGCTCGTTCACCGGGGAAGATGCCTCCAGGGATGCAGAGCTCGGCTGTGAGCAGGAAGGGCTCCTCTCTCCCCCCAGCTGCAATTAAGCTCTTGTCAGCCTGAAGCCGCTGGGTGTTGGGGGGAGATGGACGGAGTTCCCGGCAGTCCCTCGGCACCTCGGCTGCTGGTTAAACAATTTGTATTTCTACTCCCCATTAATTGCTGTGAGCCCTGGCAGGGGCTGCTTCCCTCCCTCCTGGGACAGGGTGGCCTGCGGGAGGCTGAGCCTCCTGCTGAATCTTCCTTTTCCATGGGAATCAAAAAGCTTTTCATGCCTCTATTTTTGGGTGCCTGATTTCTGGTGTATCTATCATGAGAGCTGTGTTTCTGCTGAGGTCTGAGGGTTGATGTGCTCCCCAATACTGGCATGGATTTGGGGTGTCAGGGGCTTGATCCCTTGCAGCAGGGCAGGTCCCAAAGCTGGGAAGTCAGGATTTTGTCCCTTGGCTTTCTGTCTATATGGTGCCTGTTTATTTTGAAGTGCCAACAAGGTTTTCCTGGGTTTAGCAAACACATCTGTTCATCCTGCCTCCTTCTCCTCCAGTCCTGCCTGCTGCTTTCCACAGCCATGTCCCAGAAATCATGGCACTCTCTGAATTCTGTGGTTACAATTTTTTGGCTGATGTGCCCAACTCAGAGGGTTTTCCCTCAGCCAGGATCTCTGCTGGCTGTTGTGCATGACTGAGTCCCATAGTTGCAGCCCTTAAATGGGTTTATTTYCAGCATTAATAGATTTTTTGATTGTTTGTTGCTGTATCTCTCAGGAAATCATGAATTTTGGTGATTGAAGCAGCTGAACGAGGAGCTGGAGGAAGTGAGAGTCAAAGCCATTAAAAGGTAGTGGTGGGAGCAGCTCCAGTAYGGATGCACGGATAAGGCAAAGCCCCTGAGAGACAGCCAGGAATTTCCTTTGTGCAGCTGAGAGCAGGAGCTGGCTCCTCTGCTTTTTAAATCATTTTATGGTGGAAATGAAAATTCCCAATCGCACAAGGTACAGTGCAGGGGGAGGAAGAGAGGGAGGCCACGGTGAGGGTCAGCCCTCCCTGGGGAGATCCCAAATCAGGATTAGGGGGGTAAGGAGCAGAGCAGGCTCCCAGCTGGGCTCACCCTGAGTGGGACAGGATCCAGCCCAGCACTGCTCTTCTGACACAGCATCTCCCTTTCCAAGCATTTTCACATTCCTTTTCTCCCTTTCTCCAGAACCTGTGCCTTCCCTTGCCAGYATCAATCATTTGGGCTGGGAATGGGAACTTTATCTTCATTTTTTGCCCTTGAGGAAGGTGCCATAGCTGCAGTGTTAGTGCAGGAACATTGCCTTCTGCTGCCAGCACTTGCCGTTCCTGCAGAGCTGCCGYGGCAGCAGCCACTGCTGCAAGAGGCTTTTTATTTTTCTTAATTTCCTGAGGTTCTCTGAGGTTGCGTTGGGAATGCAGGAGCTGCTTTGGGGCACAGGCATTCGTGTTCACCAAACCAAGACTGTGTTTGGGGTAGTTAATTTGGGGTAGTTAATTTGGCAGCTTTGAGGTCTGCTCATCTTCTCTGGATACTGAAAAGAGGTGTGTATAAGAAACAGAGAGTGACTTTTTATATGGGTGGGTAAAAGGGAGTGGTTTTAAACTAGGAGGGAAGATTTATATTGGATATTAAGAAAAAAAATCCTTATTCAGAGGGTGGGGAGGSCCTGGCACTGTCTSYCTGTCCCTGGAAGTRTCCAAGGCCAGGYTGGRCAGGGCTTGGGGCAGCCTGGGATTGWAGGAGGTGGGATGGGACAAGAGGAGCTTTAATGTCCCTTCCTACCCAAACCATTCAATGTTTGTGATGTCCACCTCTGGTGGAACCCAAAACTTCCATCAGTCGGTGTTTGGTGACTCTTTCATGCTCCATCTTTGTGTTACTGCTTAATCCCCCTGTAAGAGAATGAAGAGATCATATTCTCCCCACATTGATGCTCCTAAATTTAGCCTGGTGTCCCATGTGGGATTCCCTGCCCGGGTTTGGGGCTGCACAAACCCACAGACAGCTGTGGAGCCTCTCCACGAGCAATTCCCCTGCRTCACCTCAGGTTTTCAATCATCTTAATTCTTCAGCAAAGGCATCCCTGTGTATTAGCTTAACGTGTTGCTAGTGTAATATCCGTGACGCTGATTAAATTAAAGTTTCCACTAAAACTGGGATTTGATTACGTGTGTTAATCCCCTTTTCCCCCCAGAGATGTGATGGGGAGCGTGGTGGGTGTTTTCCTGCTGTGCAAGGCTTTTCCCAACATGTGGTGGAAACGACTGGGGAATTAAGGTGACAAGATAAGATGCTGCACAGTTTGGTTAGTCAAGAAAAAGGAACGTTCTTTTTTTTCCTAGACAGGAAAATCCCACTTTATACTTGTCTCCAGTCTTCAATTTAACAAGATTTTGCTCATTTATCTCTTCAAAAAGAAATGATCCTGTGGGAAATATTTGTTGTGCTGGCTCCTTCACGGYGCTGAGAGCACAGATGAAGCAAAACAGCAGTGAGATATTTTTTCATTGTGTGGGTTTTTTTTGTATCTCAGGAAATCTTGGGGATTTCTTTATCCATGGGCAGGGCGGCACTGGTCCAGGATGTAGATTTTAGAGGGTGGTGTGGGCTGCTGGTGGCATCAAGCTGGGTTTTGCTGCATCAAACAGAGGGAAAACRAAACCCAGAGGCTCGCCCTGATCCGCCCTCTCAAGGAGAATTTCTATCCATGCCCCCCATGCCTGGGAAGCAGCACTAAAGGGTTTTCAAGCACTTTGAGAGCTCCTGTTAAAAGGTGCTATCAAAATGAAAAATGTGATTTCCTCAGAGCGGCCCCACCTGTGACTCATCCATCTCCATTAGGGCAGAGACTCACAGTGAGTTATGGGAAGTCCTTGTTAACCTCAGGGGAATTTTTTTTTCCTAATTTTGGGGGTGTTTTTGCTTTCTGGGCTGATCTAGCAGAGGATTCTCATATTAAAAAAAAAAAAAACACCAAACTAGTTTAATGCTAAAATGATGCAGCATTTATTAAAAGGAAATATTTTGCACTTCAAAGAATCTATCAAAGGCATGAATTTGAAAACAAGAAAAAAATCTCTTTATCTGAGCAGAAAATCTTGTCAATTCATTATCTGTCTGTGATGGGKAGCCAGATTTGAAACTGGGGTCTCACCAGCACAGTTGTTTCCATCCCCAGTCAGAGAAAGAGATAAGTGTCTCTAAAAACCCCACCCAATCTAATAAAAAAATCAACATTTAGTTTGGCCTCAAAAATGAAAACCTCTCTCCTCTGCAAGACCACTTGGTCCCCAAGACACTGCTGACCTCAGGGAGATTATTTTTAGCTGATCTCATTTTTAGGCTCCTTCCCAYCAGAGTGGGAAGCAGGATCTGTCCCCAGAGCATTGCTGGGGGAATCTGGTGCTGCTCAAACCCACCCTGAGCTGTGGTTACAGGCAGAGGAGAAGCAGATACTGAGATGGTGGGGAGAGATGGGGCAGCATCTCCTTGGGACTTTCTGCTCTGGCCTTAAACTTATTTAGTTCAAGGCTTTGGAGCGCTTTTCTTTAGTCTTTGTGTGGATGGAGATTGAATTCAAGCAGGGTTTTGCCAAATCAGTGCTGTTTACTGAAAGCTCAAAATGAGTTCTTGCTTTTTTCTGCCTATTAGAAGGAAATATTATTATTTTCTTCAGAAGAGGAGGGTAAAAGTATCTATAGATTTCTGGGTTTTATCTGAAACTTGAAAACACAGTATTTCTCCTTAACTGCTGGTTGTGGCGAAAAGTTTTATTTGGGGATAGGGAAATGTCACATCCCTGTGCTGCTGGCGTGGGTTMCCCTGGGACAGACTTCCACTTTGAGAGGATGGAAATCCTGGCCTGGAAATGCTCCCTGTGTTCCCCTGAAACCCTGGCATGTTCTGAGACCCTATATTTAACTTCAGAGTCCTCTTAGGCTAAATAAGAGCCCTTTTATAGGGAATGGGAAAAGTTAAACATGTTGTTGGGTTTGCACGGGGTCATTAAATATTTGCTGCTGGGCTGTGATGGGTTCCCAGTCTGTCTCTAGCTCGCTGTCAGGGCTGTTTGAAGGGATATAAATGAGCCTGGAGGGGTTTGGGGCCACAGCCCTGCTGGGGACAAACCCCCTGGCTTTGAAWTTTGGGAGGGATTTTGTGTCCCCAGCTTTCTGTTCCTCCCCTGCCATCCAGACCCGGCTGATGAAGCAATAACTCAGCTTTATTGATTATGTCAAAGGCAGTAATTCAAGAAAGCTATTTAAATTCACAAGAGGAAGCTATCGCAATTATAAGTGTCTGCAGCAGATTATTAATCATTTTTGTTATGGCTATCAAGCCACGAGACAGACATTTTCTGCAAGGCTTACGTGAGCGCCGGCTTTTCAGTAATGACTTGGGTTTTGCTCCCTTATTGGTTCATAATGCGGCATGAAAAATAAGCAAACTGCTTTTTTTTTTTTTCCTAAATCAACGTGTGCAAAGCTTTATAGCATATTGCTATAGGAGCATATGAACTTTCACTGGTTTAAGCTCATATTCTGWTTAATCCAGCCAAATACCAACTCTAGCTATGTACTCCAGTTCCTTTTATTTCTCCAGTGCTGTTCCCAAAATCACACCAAGATTGGGGCAAAGCAAGGTGGCCATCCCTGGAAATGTTCAAAAAACACACAGATGTGTGCTTAGGGTTATGGTTTAGTGATGGACTTGATGATATTTGAGGTCTTTCACAGTCTTAATATTTTGTCTTAATATTTCCAGTCTTGGTAACTCCTGTGAGAAGGGARATGCTGTGTCACTGGAAAGCTGTGCTGGTTTTCCAGATGGATTTGGGGCACTGGGGATGGAAAAGGGCTGAGTTGTGTCTCATGTCTCTGTGGGGTTTTGGTTGTGGAGGTTCCTGGAGCTGTCAGTGCCCCTCTCACACTCAGGGTCTGCCCCTGATGGATGTTTTGGGGCTGGTTGTCATTCCTCAGCTCTCCTGTGAATATCCAGCTCCTCCAGCCAGGAAAAATGGGTTTTTACACCATTCCTTTAAATTACTACTTACCTTTGGCTAGCAGTGAGCCCCAGAGCTGATAACACCAGCAGGTTGAAGCAGGGCAGCTTTGGCTGAGGGCCAGCCCCCATTTATACTGTGGACGGGGTTTTTTTTCCAGAAAGGCAGTTAAGCAGAACATTTCTCTATAAAAAGCTGCAAAAGAGATCAGAGCYGCTCTCCCTCTCCTCTTCCATCTCCTCTGCTTAGTGACCTAGAACTAAATGTTTTATTATTAGAAGAAAAAAAATTGTAATATATGTATTCAAGGCAGGTCTTTGATATGGGGTTTTGGGAGGGCAGGATGAGAGCTGATGCTTGTGTGGGTCACATTCTGGAGAGGTTAACGGGCCTGGAGCATCCTCTGCTGTGGGTGAAGGGGTGTGAGGTCCCTCTGAGCACAGTCAGCTCCCTGCTTTTCTGGGAAAACAGAAACAGCAGCCTTGGTTTGGGAAGGTGAGGGGCTGGTGGGGCTSAGCAGCTCTGCAGAGTGGGGACCTCCCTGGGACCAGCCCTGMTCTCCTGGGGATGGCTGAGAAGAGCCCAGGTTTTGATCATTTCTGCCCTGTAAAACCAGAATGGTGGGATGGGAGTTGCAGGACACTCAGAGGGATGTTCTGATGGACAAGGGCACCTTGTGCTGAGTGACCTGAGCAGGGGGACCCTCCTGTCCTCCCAAATCCAGCAACGCACTGTCTTGGCACAATTCCTTTTCYCTTCCCTCAACATTGTGCTGCTTTTGATTAAATACCTCATCAAACATTTATTTTGCCTGAAAGGAAGCCTTTGTTCTTGTTCTGGGGCCTTTCGGTTATAAAAACTTCAGCCAAAATCACTTAATTAAAAATGTATTTTTCCTGCTCTGCTTGTTGGGGAGCTCCTCCGAGGTGCATCAGTCCCTGAGGTGCAGAACAGGGTGTCCACAGGGACAGCACAGCCTGGATGAGATAAAAATTTGAGAAGCAACAGCTCCTCTGGACCCCAAAAATGCCTCCAGCAGCAAGAACTCTCATGGAATYATAGAATATCTCAAATTGGAAGGGATCTGTAAGGATTATCAGGTCCAACTTGGTGGTGTGCAAGAATTTTTCCCTTTGCATCTAATTTACTTTCAGAACAAAAAAGTGATTCATGAAGTGGTCACATCAGCTCAGCTCACCAAAGGATGTGTGAGCAGCAGTGAAAAGGAAACAGAGTTTAGTTCAAAGGAAAGGTCTCTTTTGGATGGATGCTCTGCTGACAGGCACAGAGTCCCCACAGCCTGGTGGGATTTTGGTTTCTCTCTTCCATCAATATCAGTTATCCAAGGATGACAAGTGGGCCCTTCCCCAGGCACAGCATCCCCACAGTCTGGTGGGATTTTGGTTTCTCCTCCATCAATATCAGTTACTCTGAGGATGACAAGTGGGCCCTTCCCCAGGCTCTGCCTCCAAGCACTCGTGTACCTTCGGGGAGCTAAAAATGGCATCGTAGAGGCGAGATGTTCCTCGCCTTGCTGAGAGCAGGGGTTTTATTTTCACTCCAACATACCAGCTATAAACAGCTATTAGAGATTCTCCTGCCATAGTCCAAAATGCTTTGGGTTCTGTCCCAATTATGGAGTGTCAGAATAGAAATAATTAACACTGTGATAAAAAATGACAGGGAGAGAGGTTTTTCTGGGGGAATTGCCCTGGAAATGTGTTTTGATGCTGGTGCTGGTGTGTCCTGGCAGGTTTTGCTGTGATGAATTCTCAGGCTTTTCCCCATTTCCTGATTTTCCAAGGAAGTCTTTATTTTTTTTTTTTCTTTTTTTCATGGCWAGTACTGTGAGAGCTGAGCTGGAGGTTCCCAGGAGGCCTTGCCTAACCAGGTTTCATCCAGGTGTAAAGGGATGCAGAGTATTATTTATTAAGCTGTCAGTGATGGGCTGCAGTGGGGATGGAGAGAGGAGCAGCAGCTAAAAACTGCTGTTTGTCTGGAATACTTTGTTTCCTTTCCTAAAATGTAAATATCTCTTATATAAATGAAGTTGCTTTATTGCGCCCTGTGTTTGGGTTGGTGGGTTCATCTTTCTTTATCCTTTTACACCTTTTAGCACAGAGAGGGATGGACTGCACAGGCAGGAAGGAGGCCAGGCTGAGAAAATGCTTTAATTTCCCTTTCCCTTTGGTAATGGCGGTGAAAATAACAGCCAGAGCCTCTGCTTTGCAAGCAAACATCTCAGAGCTGATGGATGCTGCCACCTTCCCCTGCTTGGATCGTATTTTCATCTGCACTGTACAACCTCTCCCTTCCATTAGTACCAATGTTTTCAGGACTCCTTTTCACATAAATTTTGCTGTTGTGGCTCCCAAGAGCAGAGATGCTTTGAGCTCCTCGTCTCGGAGGCGCCGTCCCGCTGGGATGTGCAGATGGTCGGGTGGCACTGCCAGTCCTGGCACTGAGGGTGAGATGGGAGGGTTTACAGTGGGTCAGAGAAGGATCTGGAAGTCAGGCAGGAGATGCTCTGAATGGTCTGGGTGCCAAGTGCGTTTTTCTTTCTTGTGTCTCATGTGAGACAAGGACTAAGCCTTGTGTACGGGCTCTGCCGTGCCAGTTTTCACGATGTAAAAAAAAAAAAAAAAAAGAAAACAGAAAATTTACTGCAAACAACCCCCGAACAGTCTGTTCGAGCTGGAAAGCTTCACCGCTCGCTTGATGTGACCTTTTTGGCTGTGGGGAAGGGAAAGGAGGTTTGTGCTTCTCATAAATAGCATCTCACAGGACAGCAGGRGCTGTGGAGGGAGAGCATTCCCAGGGGTGAACTTGTTCCACACAGCCAGGTTCCTGCTGGGCACTGCTCCTGCCTGGCACTGCTGGCACATCCATTGCACCATCTTGGGTTCCTGGGCATGGAGCTCAGCAAGGGATGGTTGGTCAGGAGTTCTGTGTTATTTGAAGGGGTGTCTGCTGGCAGAGAGCTCCAACCACAAGGGTAAGAGGCAAAAATATGTATTTGTGGGGTTGCAGCAGCAGTGGGAAACTTTCTGGTGAATGTGGAGGGGCAAATTGAGGCCATCATCTCCAGCTGCTATTGTGAACAGAGAAGACTCCCAGAAATCACCCTGGTGCCTTCCCTGTTCCCTTTCTTTCTGAGAAATTATGGAATATTTTTCTGAGAAATTATAAGAAGAGTGGATGACTCTTTAATCGGAGACCAGTTAGAAATGTCTCGTGTTTTGCAGGTTTTGGTGAAAAGAGCGCATTCCTTCCCTGCCCTTTTTGGCTCTCAGCTCCTCCTTTACATCTGCACTCCCTGCAGGCCATCTTCAGGCCTGTGGAATGCAGATTTCTCTGGGAGAGCTGACTGGATCAGCACAGGGATGAAAACCATGGGGGTTTACCTTAAGATGAACAACTGAACTTCATGGCCCAATTTGGTGTTTTTAATGCTCTCCCAGAGCTGCTGCAGCAGCATGGGAATGAGGAGGGAGCAGCACAGACCATCCAAGATACAATCAAATGGCCAAGGAGGTTTCAAGGGAGATGTGAATCCGAAATTTGCCCGTGGTGGGCAGGAAGGCTGTGGTTGTGGCCCCCCAGGGCTGCGTTCCTGCCGGTGCCTGCATCCGCAGCGTTCCCTTTGGCAAAGCGACAGGGTAATTAATTTCAGGGCCATTGTGCTGCACTGGCAGGCACTGATTTATAGCCCAGGGAACAGCTTCTGGTTCAAAGTGCACATCCGTTGTGTTAATGCTCCATGATCTTTACCCCCGTGAGGAAACGGCAGAGAATGAGGAGATTATTGCCACCAGACTGGGCTGCYGCTATTACCATGAGAAAGGAGGTGCAGATGAACGGTGGGCTGTGCATACAGAGCAGCTTCCCCTCCCTGCATCCCAGTCCTGTGCCTTCCCCAAGGATGGAACTGCTGAGGGATTGTTGGTCACACAGTCCCTGCACCCAGATGCTGCTTGGGCCTCTTTTGCTGCTGCTTTTTTCCTTCCTTCTCTATCCATTTTTGTAGATTAATTGTGCTGCTRAAAGGCACTTTAGAAAAGGCATCTGATGGGACAGGTCAGGAGGAGGAAAGGCTGGTAACTGCCTGGCTCCTCTGGGTTCAGGGGTTTCCAAATTCTTGCCTTTCCCAAAGAGGAGATTTGGAGGGACAGGTGGATGAGGTGTGCAGGGTATTGCCCATTCCTGGGCATCTCCTGCCAGGAGCCAGTCTGACCCTCAGCTYCTCAGCTCAGCAGCTTTTGGAAGCTGTTTTTTCATGTGCAGAGTCTGTGAGCTGGGCAATCATTCCCCTGGCAGGAAAAACATCTCTCTTCACCGGATTGATTTTCTGCTGTTTTCTGGCAGTGATTACATCCCCAAGAGCTGGTGAGGCAGGCAGGCAGTGCAGGGGTCCTGGGAGCATTTTCCATCTGCACCAAATCTCTCTCACCTTCCCTGGCATCAAGGACTGACTGATTCCAGACCCCCCAAACCTTTGGAGGGTTTGGCTTTTCTCCCTTGCTGAGGATGCTTTGACTTTTTGCCAAGTGGTGCTTGGGCAGGGAGAAATTCTGCATCCCCTCTGGACCTGTTGCAGGAACCTGGATGATGTCAGATCTGTAGGAAAGATCTTTTTTTGGAAACACTTATCAACCCCTTTGTGAAAGATTTGTGGCTGCACTGGGGTGATTCRAGGTAATTTCATCATTATTTGAGTKCTCCTCAGARAACAGCTTCATCCTGTGCCTGGTTTGGGGCTGCCCTGATTMACAGCAGCACTGAGGGATTTCTGGAAGCTCCCAAGAACCTTCACTGGGTGCATCCATCCCTTCCAAGRGCCAAATCCAGACCCCAAGGATCAGCTCAGATCCTGGGTCAATTCAGCTGGGTTTGGCTCAAACACAGAATAGATGGAACAGGAGAACTCTGCACGGTGCTGGGGCGTTATTCTAATACTAATAATTAATACAGTGATGTGTATAATCCCGTGCACAGAGAGTTGAAGCRTTCCCTAAAGCTTCTTTGCATCATAAAACTCCTAATCAAATACAGAATAGATCCCTGCCCTCTCCATGGCTTTAATCCTACTTCTCTTCCAGAACTAAACAGCTTTAAATTCCTCAGTCCCATGTGTATTCAGCTGCAGAGGCAAAAACTTTGCCATTTTTAAATCCTCCCCTAGTGCCAGACCAAAATCTCTGCAAACACAGACTCTGTAATCCTCACTAATTTATCAAAGGTGCTCCTGAATGCTAATTTTCCTGTGCTGTGCTCTGGATCAGAATTACAATTGATTGACTATAAAATGATAATTATACACTGGGAGCTTTGCATTGTGTAAACACCTTAAATTGATTCTCCTGCCCTGCCAATGGGGAAATTCTTTCCATCACGTGCTGACTCAATCTGAGATCGAAATGATTCTGCCTTTTACAAACTTTCCTACCATGTATGGATTTTCTTGTTTAAAGCAGGCAGTGAGCATGCCTTTTCTGTTCTGGGGCTGAAGTGGCAGAGTCTCCCTGCAAACACCTCATGGAAATGGAGGTTTTCCAAGGGCTGGGGGTGCAAAATAAGGTCTCTATGAGGACTCAATGCTCCAGGGGTGACAGATGAAACAGGGCAGGATAGTTCAGTTGGAAWGRACCTACAACAACCCTYYAGTCCATCCATCCAATRTCCATTGCACATCCYTTTGGAGGTCCTGGCTCATCCAGGGATGCCATACCCAGGAATCCCCTGATTTTCTCCAATCTCCCCTTTCCTGTGGATGTGGTTCTACCATTCCCAATGCAGAAAGAGGCTCTGAACTTCAGACATTTTGGGAAAGGTTTGTTTTACATTATTCTGGCTGCAGGAAGAGTCCCACAACCAYAGCTGTGAAGGGGAAAAGCCTTCAATTTATTGACACATCTGTATTTTTAGTCTCCTGCAATCTGTTTTTTGGCTTTAGCATTAGATCCCACTTCCCATATTTCTGGGCGGGCTTGCTCTGTGAAAAGCATCAAGAGGCATCCCCGGACAGCCAAACCATCTGGAAAACCCAGGAACCTGATGGAGCTGTCTCAAAAATGAACTTCCCTTCCCATGCTCCTGCGTGCAGCCCTGGTCCTGCCAAAGGGAGCAGGCACGGTGCTGCTGGGCCACCTCACAGCTCCTCCATCCTGCCTGGGGGAAGGAGAGGCTTTTCTCCTTCCTCTGTGATGTTGATGAACCACTCAGAGAGCCAYGCAGCTGAATCCATCTTGAAACAGTGAAATTTGTTGAATGCCGTGCTCAGCAGACAGTGGTGCCTGTGAGGCAGAGGATGTTGTGGTGCAGGGGGACTTGGATAGCAGCAGGGAAGAGTTTAATGCACCAAACCCTGTGTGACCCTGCAAAAACAGGGAGCAGGCTCCCTTTTCCTCACCCTCCCGTTTAGCTCAGACCCCGCAGGGTGGTGCCCATCTGTCTGTGTCAGTGGTGGGAGCTGGGGGATGGAGGATGAGCCTTGGGCTGGGTGTGGATATCCTTCAGTGAGGCTGGAGAGGAGGGCACTGCTGCATCCACTGCCACAGCAAAGAGGAGAGGCTGTGGTCTAGAAACACAGGAGGAGAGAAAATTAAGAAAGGAAGATGGAGAGGTAATTAAGTCTGGCTTATCTGCTGTCCCTAGGGGCTTGCACTCGCTGAGGCTGCGCTGTGGTCTGCCCTGCAGGCAGCATCAGGGGGTTCCTGGAGGCTTGCTCAGCCTGCAGGGCAGGACCTCCAGGGCTCTTCAAGATGAATTGGGTCCTTTTTTAGCTGCTGCACATGCCCTGAGGTGATTTCTGTGTTTTCTGTGCATGGGTAACCTCTGGGCACGTTCAGAAATGAGGCCAAACTTCCTGGGCAYGGGAGGCTGCTGGGGCATCCCAGGTAGGACCAGCACAATGCTGGAACAGAGAAACCTGTTATGCTTCTGAATTTTTGGAAATCTCTTCTTCAGTTTTTCCCTTAAGCATTTTCCTTTCTTTTATTTTTTTTTTTTAAGCTGCTTCATCCAAATTCTTTACTCTGTTATTCCCCCGAGGATCATKTTTGCATTTGGCAGGGAGGGAGTTGGCTTGGTTAAACATAGACCTTGGTGAARTGAAGCCAGGGGGATTTCAGAGCTCTCTGTACCTCTGTCTGCTGCTCAAAATCGTCTTCCTTTCTGTCTTACCCGTGCAGGAGATGTGGTACACACGAATTCTGGCATCCTGCTGGCTGGCAATGCCTCTGCTCCTGGCATTTTCCATGCAGGAGGCGGGTGAGGGCTGTGCTTTGGCATTTACTGCCTTACTGAGGGTGCAAACAGCTGTGCCCCACACATGTGCTCAGCTGGAGGGGCTGGGATGGATGGATCACTCCCATTTTATTGGTGTTTTTAGCTGGAGGGGAAGGATATGACTTTTTAGCAAGGATGAGTTTGTCCACATCGTTTCAGAGCCCCTAATCCATCCCTGTCCCATTCTCTGCTCTCCCTGTGAGTGCTGCTAAAGCTCTGGGGAGGGCAGGGAAGAAACAGCCCCTGGTTTCTGGGAGATGCTGAGAGGAGCAGCGTGGGCAGCCTGGGGATTAGGGGAGGAATGTGAACAATTTGGGATGAGCCGGCAGAACCACGGTGCTGGCTGGCACGGSCGGATCCTCAGGGCTCTGAGCAGGGCACAGCCCACCAAAGGGATCATCCCCCTCCCCTTCCCCAGGATTGCAGGGGTGTTCCAGGGTGTTGCATCTTCATGAGACTTCAAAAGAATCTCATAAAATCCCCATCATGGAGCCAGGCTAATGAGGGAAGCTGTGCTTTTGCTTCATCAAATGCTCACCAGATCCTTTTGCAGCATCTCCCTTTGCCTTCTCTGCCCYRYTCWGGGGTGAYATTGAACCCCTCTGATCACACCATRCCCAGGCAATAATCTAAATCTKTGTCACAACATAAAATGACTTTAATCCTTCCCTTCAGGGGCAGGCGTGGCTGCAGCAGCAGGTCCCAGCAGGGCTGATGGGCTRTTTCTSTCTGGGTTTTGGTGAGTGTCCCCARGCCCAGGAATCTGGGCTCCTGTGCACCTTGGGGATGGGATCTGGGCACCCCAGTGCTGCCTCAAGGGACCCATTCCATCCCTGAGCTGTGTTTAAATTCAACTTCATGAAGGAGCAGGTATCCCAGAGAAGCTGTGGCTGCCCCATCCCTAGAATTGTGCTAGTATGGCATTTTTTTCCCAAGTTGTCACGTTCCCAACAAAGTATTATCCCCGTAGTCAAAATAAAGAGGTTTATGTTCATAGTCCCTCTATTATTCCAGGGAATTTCAATCGTGGCTGGGCWGATTTTCCTTTCACCTCCTTCAGATGAGTCATTTTGAGCGCATCTGGTGTCCCAATTGCACACTGGTGATTCACCAGGACAGGAACCCGGGGAGAGCAGAGAGAGAGGAGCRGGGTCRGTGTCTCTGGGGAGGCTGGCGGGGSAGTCAGGGAAACTGAGGCMRGATGAGGCACAGCCAATGTGAYRGTGGAGGGAGGCTCAGCCTGTCCCTGCAGCCTTGGCGAGCTCTGGCTCCAGCCTTTGCTCCTTCCTGAGCCAGTTATCCACCAGTGGAATAGCTGGAAATGCATTTTGTGTGGTATCAAGGAGTGTTTTACTCATCTTTCAGGAAATATCTTGGGTTTCCATCCCTACGTGCAATCGGCTGCTCAATTCTGCTCTGGGTGCTGTCACTGGGAGGTGCCTGTTTAAGGGACSCCTTTGCCTTTTCAGGGTTTGGGCACAGCTGGGACTGCCAGGGAGCAGTTTTGGTGACCTGGATGTGCCAGCACTGCCCAGTGGCACCAGTGGGCAGGTGCTGGGTGGTTTTGGTGCTGGTGTTGGCAAGKGYGTGCAGGGGYTGCTTGTGGATTGTTCACTGCCTGRGCTCTGTGACAAATTAAGCACAAAAACCAGATTTTTCTGTTCACTTATGCTGACTAAAAACATCAGGGAAAAGTGACAGATTGCAGGTGGAGGTGTCCAGTGGCACAGAGGTGGAGGTACAGCACCGAGGAGGTGGTGACATGATGTGACATGGGCAGCCCCAAATCACATGTGGCTAAAAGAATAAGGGAGAGCTTATAGAGTGGCTATGAAATGCTTTAGGGCAATGAGGTGCTTCTCAACTATTGTCTCATTCCCCCAAACTGCCCCAGCCCAGGAGTGACAGAACCAGGGAGGCTCTGGCACCTCTGGGRAGGGGGTAAGATGGGAAGAACAACTGCAGATCCCACATTCTGTCACAAACTGACTTCCATGGGCAGATAATGCCTCCATTTCAGGAGTCAAACGCGAGGAGCTGAGCCATGTCATAAGCCTTTTGGGCTCGGGGTGGTTGTGGTGGGGATGAATTTGATGAATTTGGCCCAGAGATTCCTGTTCAGCTGCATTGAGTTAGCGGCCATCTGGCTCAGCGCGCTGCAATCCGCAGCTTCTCCAAGCCCATATGGGAGGCAATGTTTTTTTTCTCTGTGTATGTTATATTTCCCAGAACGTATGGCCCATACATTTAAAATATTTGAGCACTGCCTCCTGCACTAGCAGATAATCTGAAGCTGCGACACCAGAGATTTCTTTGGGGGAGAATTGATTTCCTGGTGTTTTAGGCAGCTTTAAAACATTTTTCTGGGAAGGGAGTGTTTGGCTTGGTGCCCTGAGCCGGGCAGCAGAGGGGTCAACAGCGTGGGCACTGCCAACTCCCACTCTCCAATACCAATGCTCTAATAATAATGTTCTTTTTAAATTCTTTGTCCATTTACAATGATCTGGGGACCTCAATCCCTGCCTGTTTGCAACCTGCCTGCCCCTGAATAAAACAGGGAAACAACACCAGGCCTGGGGAAAAGTTTGACTGTAGGGTCAGCCCAGCCTGAAGAGGGGTCAGGTGGATCCATCCAATAAACAAGGGACTGCTTTTCTGACTCTGCAGCCCCATCTCTGTGTGCCCTGAAACCAAACTGCCCCCTCCAGGGACAGGCACTGCTGGGGCTCGGTGCCCAAGGCAGGGTCAGGGTGTTTTATCCGTCTGTTTTGTAGTTGATGTAGCAGAACACCCGTAAGAACCATTCTCTGGAAGGCAATMGCTCCAGACAGGGCTCTGATAAAGACCAAGCATTTAAAAATATGTTCATGGCATGGTTTTATACCCAAAATMCATGGTGGTGCACTGTGCAGCTTAAGTGAATGATATCATATTACTTTGAATATATGGACAGCTTAGCTTATAAAATGTATAACTCATCCGGTGTATGGAAAACCAATACATCCTCCATATGGGCAACAAATCAGAGATGATTATCCCCCGGGAAAAAAAAATGGCCATGCTGTATTGAGCATTTTGACTTGGAGTAGACACAAGTTTTCATTCCTGCTTCATGACTAAATTTCCTAAGCTGAACAGTCAAATAAAATGATCTCATTCCCTCTCTGTRCCATGGCACAGCTTTGCTGCTGAGAGCTGTTTGCTGGAGCAGGCTGGGTTCCAGCTGGAGGGGTCAGCAGGAGCTTTGCCATCAGCCCCTGGGTTGTGTTTGGTCAAGGGCAGAGTGTTTTTGGCTGCTCAGCTCTGGCTTTGTAGCTCTGGCGTGTCTGACCACCCTGGGGCCAATTCTGAGAGCTGTGTGTTTGGGGCTGGTGATGGGGAGYGGTGCCAGGGGAGAGCTGAGCTCCCAAAAAACCTGCTGATGGCATTCCCTGGGCAGAGAGAGATGCTGCAGGGTGCAGGCTGTGCCCCAMTCCCCGTGTCACCATCCCAGGGCCGCTCGGACACGCTCCCTCCCTGGGTACCCCCGTGTAAATATGTCAAACTCAGGAGATGATCTTGTTATGGGAAGATTATGCTAATGAAATGTTTCCTGAGATCAAACTCATTTTGTGTTCAAAAGCATTAAAATAAATGGCTTCTAATTGAATCTTATAAACGGTCCCCTCCTGATAATGAGCCACTATTAATTATAATTGAAGGAAGGCAGAACATAAACACAGCRGCAGCACTGTGGGGGGAGGTGATGGCACGCTGGGGGCAGCTCTGTGCTGCCCATCTGGGGAGGGGTCCTGACCTTCCCTCCATCCCTCTCACATTCCTGGGCCCATGGTCCCTGGGGTGACACACAGGGACATTTCCATCTGCCTGGGGACATCCCAGAAAACCTTCTTTGGGCCTTGGAAGAAGATGGAGAGCAAATGCGTGCACTGAGCTGTGTGCGCCATCCCCRTGCCTTTAAAATCGCAGTCCTTTATTGCAGCTATTATTGTTATTATCCTTTTTTCCTTTCCAAAGGGCCAGGTCCCTGCCAGGCACAGCGTGTGCTGTCCAGCCGGGGTGACCTCATCTGCTTCGAAGCACAAAATGGGCATCTGAGCTCAACCAAAGAAAATTTACAGGAATTCATCTGTCAACAGGGACGTTTCCATTTAATAAGTGCTCAGTTTGAGATCACATTAKCCCTTCAATTATTTATACTCTGAAATTGTACAACTTCTCCGTTCGGGTCTAAAAAAAGAAGCAAATGTCTTTTGCTTTCCCTCCACCTGAGCTTGTCAGCTGAAGCTCAGCAGGAGCACGGCACCCTGAGGTGTGCTGGGGGTGACAGCAGGGTTTGGGTGCTGTGAATCCGGGCTGAGCAGATAAATCCTCTGAGGATGCTCAGCCTTGGCTGAGGGGTTTTTTTTGCAATGGGGTGCCTGTGAATGCGGGCTGGGTGCTTTGGGAAGGGTAGAAACGCCCTTGGGGCATCCTTGGCACCTTCCTCCTTGTTTTTCCCACTTGGCTGTCTCTAYTTAAAGCCGTTCCTCTTCCCACACGATGGAAGGTGGGCTTTGCTCTGCCCACCGGGCTAATACCCCTGCACATGGCTCCAGAGCCACTAATGGCCTTGGCTTTTATGTCTCATCTGCTTCAAGGGATTAAAAGGGAATAATTAAATAGCCAGCAATACAGTCATCGATAAAACAGCGCTGCTAATGATGGAAAAAAAAGTACCAGCAGGAGAAGATAAAGCCGTGCTGGGTTGTGCGCAGCCAGGAGAGCTCCGGAGCCGCTGTGTGTTGGCAGAAATGGTAAAGCCGGGGCAGGAGCTGCYGTGTCCCCCGGGCACACMGCTCATTCGGCTGCGGAGAGATCAATGAGAGCGGCTCGCATTTCCGAGCGCTGATGCTGGGTTTAAAAACGCGCTCGTCTTGTGCAGCCAAGGGGAAATGCAGGAAAATTCCCTGCGAAGGGGGAGCGCTGTCTGCCCCTCTTGCTGTGCCTGTTGCTGGCAGAATCTCAGCTCAGATGGGAGGAGAGGGGCACCCGCGGGATGTGCAGAGCCCCCGAACATCCCCMCTGCAGCAGCGGGAGCTGCCGGCAGCAAACCCCGCATTTCTGCGGCGGGGAGGGGGTTAATCCAGCACGGGGGATGCTCACCCTGTTATAAAATGGGATGAGGAGGGGCTGATGGGGTCCCGGGACAGCACAGAGGGAGATTTCAGATGTTTTCTCAATGCTCCTGTCGGCTGAATTTTGCTCTGTCCCAGCCCTGATTCAAACCCACTGTGAGCTTCTCTTCGAAGTCTGTGTATAAAATAATTTTCGGAACAAACTCTCTGAACCCAGTGGTGTTTTCTGGGTACTTTCCCGTCCGACACCGCAGCCCGTGTTTATTTTCTCGGCAGGGGGAGGGACGGTGCGTCCTCGTTGTCCTCTGGTTTGGGGTGAAACCCGGCTTTTTGGGGAACAGGGATGGGGGAAGCTGCTGAGGCAATCGCGCATTTGTCTCTGGTGTTAGTAGGGATTTCCCTGCTGCTTTACAGCTGGGAAAGCCAGCACTAATGTGCTAATTAGATTTAACACCCGGGCTAGAAACGTGGCAAATTAGCCAAAACATCACAGCGTTAACCCCACAACGGGACTGGGTTTCTGCATCCTTCCCCGGGGTGACCCAGGAGGCAGGAACACGGCACGGATCACGGGCACAGCTTGGCACCGGCAAAATCTCGGGGTTTTGTGGTGTTCATTAAGCCAATTGCTGCACTTCTGACACCTCCTAATGCAAATCCCTCCATCAGGGTGAAACTCTCCTTTCTAAACCCTTTCCATTTTTCTTGGGGAATGAACACKTGTGGGTAACAAGGTGGGGAGAAGAAGGGCAGGAGCTGGTGCTTGTCACACTCATCCCCATCATGGATATTCCAGGGCAAAAATCGACTGCTGCCATTCCTACCCAGCCCTCGGGGCTGCCCCAGCTCCCAGATGGAAAGCACAGACAGGAGACATGGGAGGGTTTTTTAAGCAGCACATAAAATCCCGCCGTGCACTGAATCAGCTGCTCGTCTCAACAAGATGTGGCAGGGACGGTAATTGTATGTTGAGTGCTCTCTGGTTGATTAAGAACATATTTATTGAAGTTTATCTACTGTAATATGTATAAGTCTCTTATTAGATAATTGCTAAACCTCAAACACCTGTTTAACAGATCATATATATACCCCATTACATAGTTGTTAAACCACACTGGTTTTAATTCATCAAATGCGAATGTGAAATCCATTCTAAATTAAATTAATTTTGAGACTCTTTAAAGGAGACGTTCCTTCCTTCCCTTTTACAAAAGGGATATGAGCACCATATTTCCTGACAGCAGGATGTTTCAGGACAGCTCTGTTCTCCAAGTGCCCAGTWTTTTTTGGGCAAGCAATTTGATGGAGATGTGCTTAAAAAGCACTAGAGTATTTTTCTTAAAAAAAATAAAATAAAAATCTAAGCCAGAATTTTGGGAGTTTGATGTTAAACGCAGGGATGCCATCACTGCTCATGTCTGTGGGAGGAAAAGGGGAAAGGTGGTGGTGCTCCGGGCAGGCTGTGTGAGGATGAGGGCTGCTGAGCCCAACACTAAATTGAGGTGTTTTTCTTGGCTTTTTTTCTTGGCTCTRTGCCTTTTTGCTCCAAACCAGCAAATTTCCATGTGAGCCTCCAAGTGCTGCTGTGACTATACACCACTGGGCAGCCCAGTGCTGCTGCCAGAACCCCCTGCCCATTCCCATGGAGGATGAGCCCTTTTTTTTTGGTGGGTTTAGAGGCTGCAATTCCTCTGTCCAGCCCTGCTCTCCTCGAAATCTGGGCAGGACAGAGCTCCCATGAGCCCCACCCGATGGGTGAATCCCTCTCCCCCAACTCGGGGTGCTGTGTGTGATGAGAGCCCTTTGCTCAGGCTGAGATGATCCTTTGTTTTCTTCTCTCTTTATTGAATTGTYCCGTGGGGGAATCRCTGAGTGCCCTTCATTTTGTGATGCAGAACTGGTGTTGACAYGCTGCTTTATTAGATGAGTAAGGGTAAAGCCTTGGAGACCTTATTTAAATAAAGGAGAAATCTCACTGCTGGRATGGGAATGAACAAATACACACTGGGTTCTGGAAACCCTTTTTTATCCATCCCAGTCATGTGAAAAATTTTGTYGATGTGCAAAACTGGGCTGAGAGGTTGCAAAGCCTCCATCCCTGTGTGGACATATCCCTGCAGGGATGTGGTCTCCATATTTGAGGCTCTTTTTAGTAAAACATTGAGTGATATTTATTATCAACATCAGGCTGCAGCCTCATCATCTGGGTGGGTGATGCTTCACGGGCTCTTCTGTTTTTTGGAGCAGGCAGATCCCTGTGTTGTTCCCAAGGRCTGGGAGAGCTGTGTTGGCTCAGGGGCTCAAGCTGAAGAGGGTTTGGGTGCAGGAAGGGGTTGGATATTGGGAAACCCCAGCCCAAATGTTGCTGCATTTCTGGTCATAGCTCATTCTGGGGTTCCTGCCCTTCATCCTCCCTCCCTTGCCAACTCCATGGGCAGCGAGATGCCAGGCTGGTACCCAGCCCTGCTGCAGCCCCTGTGCAGCCATCCAAGCCTTTGGATGCTTTATCAAGTGTTTCAGCTCCAAAGCCAACATAAATCACRCTGTTGGCAGGCTCTGCCTTTCTGTCTGTGCTGTTATTTTCTGTTCATGATAAAACAATGTGGAAAGGAAGCACGCAGGCCAAGGGGAGGGGGAGCAGAAACAAGATCCCTTATCTAATGCATGCCTGAGCCGCTCAAATGTTTCTGTATCAGCAATTATTTTGCCTGGCTTTGGGTTTTCACAAAGCTCTGGAGTCTTGCAAATGTGCTCTGAGATCACGTTGGCAAAGCACAGACCCAAATTCTTCCCTTCTGTCTGCCTCTCTCGRCAGCCTTTAGAGCAGAGCCGTGAAACATCTCACGTGCACAGAACCACTGAGGAAATGAGCTGGGAGAGAAAACTTGCTGGGATCTCCAGCTCTGCCCCAGAGCTCCTAACATTGCCTGGAGCCATAAAAAATTGGGTAGGATCAGGCACCTTGAGGTTCCTGAGTGCTGGGAGTGGAGTTGATTCCATGCAAACACCTGGAAATGCACCATGTTAGGGAACTGCACTCTGTGAGGGCTTGCAAAGTGAAAAACCATTAAAGGAATGGTTTCTGTACACAACCCATGGCTGATGGCCCAGTTTAGATCATGAGCTTATAAATTTCTTGCTAAGTAGATAGAAAAGGGAAAGAAATGCTTTACTATTAATGGGAAAAGAGTAGAATCTCTTCATCTATATCTAAAAAACACCTCTAAAGTTATAAGTGTTTGCTACAGTCCAGCTAAAGCAATATCCAGCACTCAGAAAAGCAATATCCCCAAGCTCTGCTCTAGCTCTCGTGTTGATTTTGATATTTTTAATATTGCATCCAGTCAAYGGAGCCTGTCAACCACCATGTGAAGTGTTCATTTAACTAAGCCAATTTAAAATGTGTAGCAATTATGAAGAGATGGGCTCAGATGAGTCAATTTGTCTCAAGTGTTTTCTAGCTGAACTTAATAATATTGGAGATGTGAGAGAAATTGGAAAAAAATTCACCCTCTGTGTTCAATTCTTTTGAGAAGTCGAAATACCTAATTCACTCTGGCAAATGATAAATGTTCCTCCCCTCTTCTAATTACATCTTGCCTTAGTCACAGCAGTGTCTAGTAAATCTCCTTTTGAGACTATACACATCACATACCGTCCTTGGTTTTAAAAAAAAAAATGGAAAAAGGGAAGAAAGGAAAAGTTCTTGATTAGATTTTTTTTTTTTTTTTTAAAGAGCAATTCATTGTGCTCACAGGATCTGGAATTGGCTTTTCATGTTGCCAACCCCTTTCATTGGCACTGCTCTTTCATGTGTCACGTCCCRAAAAAACCTTGAAGTTTGASTGGAAAAAGAGGAGCGGTGGCGTAKGGAAACTGTTGGGTGGGTGTCCCTGTGGGGAGCTTTACAAGCACAGATGGGAGGGAGAGCATGTGCACACACGTTGATTTTTGTGTTGATGATGGTTTAATTGCTGGGATAAATAAGCATTTCCACACCTAAAAGATGCACTTTGCTCACAAGCACTTGGTTCAATGCAGGTGAAGTTGTCGTCCCTTGTTTGAAATTCTGGTTCAAGCAATAGAATTCTCACAATTAACTGGAAATTAAAATTATTCAGACAGTAAATACTCCAGTGTAAGRGTAATTTTTGTCTCACTGGTTGYGCTGCCWGGAGGGAACCATTCCAACCCCTCCAGCAGCCCAGGAGCAATGGCCAATTCCCCCTGAAGCCCTGGTGGCCAAGCCCTGCCCGTGGGCAGCCCCAGCACCTGCACATCTGCCCAAAAAACTCTCCCATTTGCATTGATTTAAAATTGCTTTGGGCTAAAATGCCCTTTATCGATGTCATTTATCTTCCTAATCTCTTGCTAGACTGGAGATAGTCTCCATTATCCTGTGGTTGCAAAGTTTTCCAGCTAACATGCTGTTTTCAAAATGTTTGAGTGGTTTCTTTGCCTTGAGTGGGAGATGGGTTTGCCATAAGCGCAGCCCCACACAGAGATGAACTGGCAAGGAAAAAAAGAAATGGATTTATTTAATTTTCCCATTAAAAGCCAGACCCGAGGCTTGCTGGTGGGCTTTGGCACAATCTGTGGGCTGAGGAGCACCCAAAGAGAATCTGGGGATAAGGGGTGGGATCCCCTCCATGGGGCTTCCAGCCACATGCTTTTGTTCTGATCTTTTTTTGGAGTGTGGCTGCAAATATGAGCAATATTTCATCTTGAGGGTGTTGACTGGAATGGTAGAAATAAACGGGAAGCTGGGATTTACAGCTGGATTTAACAGATGGTTCTTGGAGACTCTTGGAGAGTGGCTCCAACCGGGGCCCATAAAGCCATTTGGGGCTGGGGGCAGAGGGGAGGCAGGGAGAGGGAGGTCACCCACTCTGTCAGGTGTCAGTGGGGATTTCTGGGATGGAAAATGTCCCCAGAACTCCCCAGCATGTTCCCTGCCCAGCTGCAGGGACATTTCTGTTTGTAGTGGCAGTTTGGGCACATCAGCACTGAGATGGCTCTTTTTGCTTTTGGAGTGGTCTGGTAAAAAATAGGAAATATGGAAATGAAGAGTCCAAAGGCTTGGCTTGGTGGGAGGGTGTGAACAGCTTCAAACCTCCCAACAGGGTCTGGGAGGGACATGCTGAATGATGCTCAGTTTCTGAACTGCTGCCTGTCATTTCCAGCTCTCTTCCTTCCATCCCTGGAATTAGGAGTAACCAGCATTTCTCCAGGAGGCAGGAAAAAGGGACAAGAGCCCTTTGGAGGCTTGGCATGCCTGTCCCCATGCCATGCAGGCACACGTGAAAGGGGCCCTGTGTTCCCAACCCACTCCGATCTGCAGGCGGAGACAGAAAAGAGGTTTAGAAATCTGCTTACAAGTCTGGCTCATTAATACCCTGCCCAAAGCTTTTATCAAATAATTAGCTTTTGTTTTGCACTTCCCAGGCAGCAATAAATAAATAAAGATGCAGATAAAATGAGCATGACACTTAAGCTGTGCTTTTGGAAACAGCTCCCCTGACCCTGCCTGAGGCCACTTCCCTGGACTCAGTCACCACCTCTTGGAGAGGCACAGGGATCTGAGTGACTCCTCCTGGATTTGGCAGATCTGAGAGAGCTGTTCTTCCCTGGATGTGATGAGGTTTTGGTGCAGATGATGCTGGGCTGTGCTGTCCCTGTGGGCACGCAGTGATTTGGCACGGGGGATGCACAGTTCGGTGGTGGCAGTGGCTCCATCCTTCCTGCATCCCTGGGTTGAGTTTGGTTCTCACAGTGCCTGGGGGAATTGCAGATTGTGGGGCAGCTCTGCTGGATGGGATCCACATCCCCACTGTGGTGTGATGTGTCCACACTGTGCTCAGTGTGAGCTGCAGTGGGGCTGGTCACTGCCCCCCATCCTCCCCATCCTCAGGACACCCCTTCTCCCACTGCCTCTCACCCCCATCCTGAGCTGGGGCTGTGGATGTGCCGAAGCTGAGGTTGCTATTTGGACTGTTTATCTTGTTTGGGCTAATTATGCCWAGAAAGTCATTATAATTTTATGCTCTTTGGATTAACGTTTTTGCCCAGGGCCCCGTAATTAGTCTATGGTTTGTAGCTTAATGATTCTGAGCACAGTCAAGGCAAACTTCCCAACTGTAAATCAGGGGGCTGTGGGGACTGACAGGGCAGGGATCTTCCCAAGAAAAGAGCGTTTGTCTCGCTGCTGATGAGCTGAGCATTCAGCTGCTCCACACCCGTGAGCTCACACTCCATCCCAACACAACCACAACACTGCTGGGGAATTGCAACGAGCCCAAATCCTGTTCTGAGCCTCTCCCAGGGTGAATCCTGTGTTGTGGGGATCCTCAGCCTTCACCTCAGAACTGCTGCACAACCATCCTGCTTAGGGGAGCACAGAGCATCCCCAGCTGCACAAGGGAAATGGGCTCCATTCATCCCTGGAAGTTTGCCCAGCTCTCTCTGAGGAGCAGGCAATTTGGATAATGATAATCTCTCCTTTAGCTGCAGCTATTAGTTGCTTTAAGCATCTTTTCTTTCTGGATATACACTGGCCAGGGACGTTTGTGCTGGAGCAGAGTGATTTGACATGTGGGGCTGGAAATGGAGATGATGGAGTCCTGTGGCACCTCCACCTTGCCATGGGGTTCATTGATATTTTAAAGAATATTAGTATTCTTTATATTTTAAATAAACCCATCATCCAAGGCATTGAGCTCCTAAAACCTGTATCTCAACCTCCTCAGGTCTTCTTGTTGAGGGAAATCACTGGAGTCAGAGACCCCAACTCATTCCTGGTATCTGCTATCGTCCTCCTGGTTTTTTATTTATTGCTCCTTGGGCTGGGGMTGAGCTCAGAGCCACACGAGCTGCTGAGCAGGCAGGCTCCAGTCGGCTTGACTTGACAGATTGTTTGGGTCGAATCAGAAGCTCCCRGGAGACTTTTGCAATTTCTTCTCCACTGGAAAATGCCATTAATTCATTGCCAAATTGTTAAYAGAATCAGGGTCTCTGGTTTTAACTGGAGGATATTCTCCTGATAAATGTCAGGGCTTTCCTTGAGCACRAGTCCAGGGAAAGGGTAAAGAGCCAAAGCCCATCGCTGTGGCACTGGGTGTCTCATCACTCATGTTCAGTTTTCACAGAGAATTTTTTCCTTGGAGCCCAAGGTAGGCTGGGAGTGATGCACAGGGCCCTGCAGGGGCTCCTGCCTGGGAAATATCACYRTCCTGGGGCAGTCTAGGCCAATGAYKATGCTCCYRGWCCCCCACTGTTCACAGCAACATTCACAGAGCTGTAAAAAGCTCTTCAATATTCACAGAGGAGCCAGTGCTGCAGCCCCAGGAATGGCAGGGACGGTGGGGACACTGATTTTCCTTGGGACGGATGCTCTGTTCTAAGTGGATTGCCAGTGTGAAGGCTTTAGCAGGAGAATAAATCGCACTGAAGTGCGTGTGAAGAGCAGCTATTGGATTTTGTGCCGGGGTGATTAAATTTTCATGCCGTTTTCGCAAGGCTGTCTTAAAAAACAAAGCATTCCATAACCCAGGGAAGGGATGCAGGGAGGGGAGAGGTGTCTCACTTCGCTGCCAAGTCTTAACCTCAGGGTTTTCCTTTTCATCTGGCAGGGAAGATGGACTTCCCAATGCTTGGAGCTGGGCTGGGGTTCTTTGTGCTGGTGTCGATCACAGTGGTTTGGAAAYGGGATGGAGAATGAGCTCACCCATGGTAAGGAGCCAGCCTGCACGAATTGTGTGGAAGTATTTGACACCATCAAACAAGCCATGCCTTTTAATATTTTTTTTTTCTTCCTGGTGTGCAGCCTGGGAGCTGGCAGGGCTCTGAGAGGGACAGATTCCCAAGTGCTGACCCTCGCAGTGCCAGGAGCAGTGATTCCCAAAGACACCACCAGTGCTGCCTCTCTGTAGCCCACTGTGACTGCAGCGCTTTTCCTCTCTGCGTTTTGCCGGGGGTTAGCACTGTGCTGAGCTCTGCTGTCTCTCGTTCCAGTGGTGACTGCATTTCAGGAAGCTAATGAAGTGCTGATTTTCCTTAATTGCCCTCTCGAATTTGCTGATCACTCGTAAAGATCTCAGGTTAAAGAGAAAGCCGGTGCCTGTTATTATTGGTGCTGTGTTCCGTGGCCGGGCGGGCGGGCAGGGAGGGAGTTTTCTGTGCATGAGCTGCATTTTCTGAGCTCACCGGTGATTTACTGTCCCCGGATACTCACCAGGACAGCACAGAGTCCTTCAGCTGGCGAGACAAACACCCAGGGTCAGACGGATTTGTGGAGGTGCCTTGGTTGTTAAGTGGTTTTCCTGCGGCGCAGCCTCAGCACGGAGCCGAGCATCCCAGCCCTGAAAAACCCATGGGAGCAGCCGGGAGGTGGAAACGCAGCCCTGGGACATCGGGCTGGAGCTGGGGCTGCTGGAGCAGAGCTGCCGGAGCATGGTTGTGTCGGGAGGGATGGATCGCACCGGAAAATAGACCCGGCACAAACATTTCCCGGCAGCAGCGAGCTCCCTCTGCTCTCGCTCGCCTTCCCGGCGCATCCAGCGATGTCCTGGCGCAGAGCCCCGGCGGGGACATTTCGGGGTGACATTGGGCGTTTAGGGTGACATTGTGTGTAAGACCCGGTGAGCTCTTGGCCAGTCGCTTCCAATTAATGAGAAGCGACGGGGAAAGGGCGCGGTGGCACATTCGGTGCTGTGCTGGGGCTCCCCGATTTGGGACMGTGTCTGGGGATGTGTGCTGCCACCAGCTCGCCACCAACCTACCCGGCAGCAGCAGGAAGGCATCGAGAGCCTTCCCCGAGCTGAGAGCTGGAGGGTGCCCGTCGTTCCTGGAGGCTGAGCCGGTAATGCGAGGAGAAGGGCGCTCAGTGTTGTAGGAACAGCCGCAATCGCACCTCGGAGCTCCCATTCCACTGTGGCGTGACACGGAGGGGACTCGTGTAGAGGGGTGACCCTGCCCGAACGCTGTCCTTGCCCTGTCACCTCRCCCCAGGCTGTGTCTGTCTCCAGGGCACGGAGAGCCCTGAAATGTCGGGGTTGGTTTGGGGCGGGATGTCAGCGCGTCATTGCAATGGGGATGATTTCACAGGATGGGTGATGTCAGAYCCACAGCCAACATCTTGGCACTGGCTTTAAAGACGTGTCTCTGCCTGGTGGTGCAGGGTTGGGTGGGGAAAAACACCCGGCTTGATCAGCACGGAGTGGGGAAATGTGTTTCTCCTCCATTTCAGTTGGGTAACAGCATTTTTGGGGAAGGGCAGTGGTCAGCAATGTTCCCTCCCAGTGGTGAGCTCCATAAAAAATGCATTTGTGCCACCACCACAGGGCAGCCCAACCRGCTGAGGAAAGAAATCCCAGTCCCAAATTTCATTCACAGTAACTGCCCATCSTGGGAAGTGAGTTTGAGGAGGAATCTGGTGCTTGTGTGAGCGTGGGGGAGCCCTGTGGGCAGCCAGGCAGCTGGAGCCCAGCCCAAGGCACAGCTGCGGGGAGTCAAGTTACTCAGCTTCCAAAATTACATTTTTCTGTGGTTCCCTCATTTGAATGAGGAATAATGTGGATATTGTGAGCAGAGCTTGTCTGGGAGCTCTTGGAAAACCAAACTTCTGGYGGGTGCACTTGTTCTGCTGGTGGCACTTTGTTGGGTGGCAGTGGCATGGTGGGGACAGCAGTTGGGAGGGCATTTCAGCTGCATGCCAGGGCTTGGTGGAGGCAGGAATTCAGGGAATGGAGTCTGGCATTAGAAAGTTGGATGCCAACTTTAAACACCGGGCTGAAACCAGAGCAAACTCCCAGAATGTCCCCTGGGGGTGTCTGAGATGTTTTGGGAAGAAAAGAAGTGTGGAAATGTGCAATGCTAAGGGTAGTGTAACTGCAGAGGTGCCCCCAGCTGCCTTCACACAGCAAGGGGAAGCAAATCAGGATGTGACAGAGGAACCTCTGTGCACGTATTGTCACCATGCGTGAACAGGAGGTGCTTTCACAGTGCCCACGAGGGCATCGATGGCTGCAGGGACGTTGGCTCGGAATAGAAATATTTTGAAGGTGGATTTATGCAGCTTAATCCCCAAACTGCCGTGCTGTACATGCAGTAGGGCAGCTTTACATCTGTCAGGCTGCCAGCCCTGCGGGGCYGTCCGGGACAGGTTCCTCTGCACAAACCAGCGGGGCCGTGCTGAGGCTGCAGAACCCGTTAAGGACGTTCAGCATTTCTGTCATTCCACAGATGCCTGCAAGGTTTCAGTCAGGGAAACAGCACACAAATACTTCTCATTCCAGGCMGTAACTCAGGTTTATTTTAACCACWCTGTGCCCATTTTAATTTTCTCACCAGTGCAGAGCCCACGGGAGGTTCCTGTGGTGTTCTTGGTTGCACTGAGGTGGGGGATGTCCCCATCCTGCTGCTACTGGTGATCTTCATGGGCTGTTTCCACCTTCAGGGATTGGTTCTACCTTTGGAATGAGGAGGAAACCCACACGTGGCCAYAGGAACCAGGTCTGTGTCTGCACCCCATCACTGGGTGCAGGGTGTTGGGACAAAACCTTCACCCAGCATTGGTCACATCTGGAGCTGGACGTGGGCTGAAGGCTGAGTTTCCAAACCCAGCAATCCCTTCTGCCATCTCCTGCATTCCCAGCCATTTCACAGTGTGTTCTTGTCCTGCCTGGGGACCCAGCTGCTCCCCTGGGTGCACCATACATGTCTTTATCCCACAAATCTGTSCTTTATCCCATAGCAAATATAGGCCCTTGATGATAAAGGATGGCAAGGTGATGAATGAACTTGAGCTCAGTGTGGYCTGGACCAACCCAGACTGGCATTCAGAGGGTGAGGATGGGGTGTAGATGCTCCAAAGATCATGGCTTTTGAACCAAACCCATCATAAATGTCCACCACAGGCACAGAGCTGTGAGGCGAGGAGGAGGCTCTGGTCCGTATGCAGAGCGAGTGCYACCACTTCAAAATTAAATGCAGTTGCCATAGAAATATTAATTGGGAACAAAATCTGAAGATGACACTTAAGCAGAAGATGGAGCGTTACGGAGAGATGAGGACAGCGATGAAAATAGAACAGTTAAAAGGAGAATTCTTCAAAGGAAGTATCATGGAGGTGAATATTTAATGCACAATCAGCAGGCCGCCACGTCAGCCGTGCTTTTAATGTTGTAGGGCAAAGGATGGGAAGTGTTTGCTGGAGGACAGAGCACCCTCMTTTCCCTTTTCCCTTTTCCTTTCCATCAAAGGTCACCAGGCACTGGAGGGGGAATTGAGGATGGATCCTGCAGTGGCAGCAGGGCTGGGATTGAGGGCAGGGCTGSTTTGCAATCATCCCACGAGCACATGAAGGGCTCCCTCTGGCATTCTGGATCCTCTATCCCTGGGCAGACACAAGCTGGAGGTTCCCAGGCTGAGTCTCAGGCTCCTTTTCCTGGGAGCATTTGCATGGAGAGCAGGGAAGAGCTGCCAGACAGTGCAGGGGAACCGGCTCTGTCAAACCGTTGGTTTTTGGGGTGTTTGGGAATGTGGCAGAAACACCCAGGAGCAGAGAGGAGCTCTGAGGTGAAGCAGGGCTGATGCACGGCACGGTGGGGACAGACTGCTCCACTGAGCACAAATCCCTTCACAAAGAGAACCCAGAGCTCTCCAGGGCAGTTTGACTGCTAGGCCACCTCTTCTTGGTGGGGAGGAAGAGAAGGACATTGCTACAGAAAAGTCCTGGTTTAATTTTTTTTGCTTAAAAAGAAAAAAGGTAGATTATGGTAACAAGCAGCCCAGTGAGAGGAGAGCAGCTCCATTGTGCCACCCCACTGCGTGCTCACTCTGCAGCTCCACCCCAACAAGCACCAGCTCCTGTTTTCCCCAGAGGAGAAGCTTCCTCTTCCAGGCTGTTACCAGCCTTACATCCTTTTTTTTTCCTCTCTGCTTTGGGAAGGTGTCTCCTGTGAGCTGTGGGGTGGGATCTGCTTTCAGTGGGGATGGAGATGAGGATGGAAATGGAGAATCTCAGATGGGACCACAGTGGAATTTTGGTGACCACATGAAAGTGGGGAAAGCACAGCCACTATCCCAATGCCCTGGGAGAACAGCAAGAGGGACACAGCGTGGGCTGGCAGCTCTCCTGACTGTCCCTGATGGGGACAGGGTGACAGCCACCAGGCAGGGTGCATCCATCTCTGCTCATCTCCCACTTCCAAAGAGAGARGATTACGATGAAGCCGTACTTTTCCCATGAACCACCTCCCACTGTGTTATGCTCTGAAGTTAATTGCAAATGAGGAGATGGAAATAGCTTATTTTGACTTTCCTTAAGCAGTACTTCATTGAATTTTTTTTTCCTTATTTTTTTTTTCTGTCTCGAGAGGCAGTCCTGTGTCTATTGGAAAATAGCAATTATTTCTGTAATTCCCTAGAATTAGTAGAATTAGTTGAATGGGTAATATTTGAAGTGAAATGCTGATTAGGAATACACTTGGCATGGAATACTGGGGAGGACTGGGGGCACCTCCTCCATCCCAGGGCATAACAAAGCTCAATTCAGATTTTTTGGGGGGAACAGTCAAAGGTGTCTCAATTATGGCCACAAAGATGTTGATACTCCTGTCCTGTGTAGGGGTTGTTCAGGCTAGAAAAGACTTTGTGGAGAGCTTAGAACCCCTTCCAGTGCCTAAAGAGGCTCCAATAGAGCTGGAGAGGGACTGTGGGCAGGGATATGGAGTGACAGAACAAGGGGGAATGGCTTCAAACTGAAAGAGGGTAGGGCTGGGTCAGATCATGATGGGCCCCTCCTTCTGACTCCAAAAACGATTCAGAAAATAACCTCAGTCCCTTTTCTTAGATGGAATGAGGTTGGCATTGTCCTTCTTGGGCACAGTGCAGATCTTGGGATGCTTGGTTCTGCTAAAGATTTAGGGTTCGTGATACTCCATTTAAAAAAAAAAAATTATCCTGTGGTATTTTTAATAACCTGCTGGTTTAACTCAATTATGAGAGCATAATTAACTTGCTGAGATGAAGCAGGAGATAAACCTTTGATTTTTTTTTTTTTTCCCCTCTTGAAGGATGCTGCAGATAGATTTTGAACTTTGTATTCAATTACTTAAAGGAGAAAAAAATTAACAGGTTTCTGATGAGAAAAGCATACTACCTCCTTCATAAAGAGAGATTTATTGAGGATAGCAAACGAGTGTACCTCAGGGCTCAATCATCTACTGTTTTTTTTTCAAGGGGTGATTCAATTACTTTAAGATGTGTTGCCTAAAAGAACAAACCGGGCTCTGTTACTTGGCAAATTAATCAAGTTCCTTTGGTGGTTTCTCTGGGTTAATAATTTCATTTAGGCGGCCTTCTGTTTCGTGGTTTCATCCGTACCAAGAAAACTCTCARATGAGAGGGAGGGGGGAACAAAAGTGCTATTTGCTTTCTGTACAAGGCAGCAAATGCTGCTGCTTTGGGAGAAGTTTTCCCAAAATCAGTTCTCTCGGAGGTGCCTGTGAAAGCAGCAACTGGTTGGAAGATATTTAAAAAAAAAAAAAAAAAAAGTGTTAAGGCTAATATTTTCACTGTGCAAAAAGGCCATTTGGATTTGTTGTCATCTGTGAAGGGCTGTGGATTTTATTTGTAATTACTGTGAATGACGTTCTCTGGCTAGCACGAGCCAATCCTGGAAATGTCACCGATTTTTAACACGTTTGTCTCTTTGAATATTCATAACCCAGCCATTCCATACAGATGGAGAAAGTGGCACGAGGGAAGGAGGGAGTTTGCAGAGCTGGGCTGTCCGTGCCCTGGGGTTGTGGTGTTTTTTTTTTTCCCAAAGCCCTGCCCTGGGCACGGGGAGGTTTTTCTGGGGCAGATGTTGGCACAGTGCGGGCAGGGCATCCCTGCACCCACTCCCACGAAAAAACACCCTCAGCCAGTATTTTGAGAGTTATCACACAATGGTTTGGCTCAGAAAGAACCTTAAGAATCATCTATTTCCAACATTTCAGTGTCTTTACATCAAACACCATTTCTTGTAGCAGTTTCCTGAGCACCAGGAAAGTTCACAGCTCTCACTGCCTTCWCCTGGAGGGCAGAGGATGGGGTTGCTCCATAAATAAAGGTCCCCAGCACATCTGGGCTGTCCCTGGCTGGCTGTTCCCAAACTCCATCGGGGAGACTTTTGGGAAAAGCTTTAGGGCTGCTTTTTTTTGTGTCATAAAACATCTTTATGAAAGGCATGCACAATCCCGTTTTATTTTTTCCATTGGTTGCTTAAAAACAGAAAAAAAAACCTTGAACTGTGCCCTGGGCTGCATCTGCTTAAAACATGGGTCTTTAGATGCCGAATTTTGGTTGGGGAGAGCAACGCTCGATGTGTAAATAAAAACATGGCTTCTACCAGCATCCAGGGCTGCTGAGGGATTAGAGGGTGATGCCCTGTGCTGGCAGAGGCAAAATATCACCTGGAAAATGCCTGGTGGGGCAGCAAGAACCCCAATTCCATTAGCCCTGCTTCATCAGGGATTGGGGGAAAGCGCCTCCCTCCCCCCTAAACCCGCACATGGGTGCTCACGTCATGGCTTATTGCTTTTCCTCTGGGCAGCACTCTGGTGATGATCAAGTTAATGGAGGCACCGGAGCCGTTCCCAGCAGAAGAGGTCATCTGTTTCCTTTCAAGGGATTTGGCTCCGGTTTCATCATTTCATCATTGGGAAGAACAGTGAGGCCCTTTTATCGGGAAGGGCTTTCGGGGAGGGGGCACGGCGGGCTCGTCTCTCATGTGATAACTCATTTTAGACCCTCACATAAAACCTGTGCTGTTTTATGGCTTGGGAAAGTGCTCCAACGGGGCAGAGCAGGAGCTGGGGACACCCTGGGGCTGTTCTGACCCCAATCCCCTGGAGCAGGTGACTGTGCAAGCGCCCCACTGCTTACCCAGTGCTGTGGAGATGCCCAAAATGTGCTTTTTCCTCTTTATTTCCCTTGTAATTGCTCTTTTCAAGGCCACAGTGCTACTCTTAGCCTCCGCCTCCAAACTGCGTTTCTGGATAGGAACAGGAGTGTCGGCGTGCTGAGGTGGGGTGGATATTTTTAGAGCAGCTGGCAGACTCTGCAGAGCAATTATGCTCCAGGTTCCCAAATAGCCCTGAGCTCGGTCACTGGCTGAAAACACCCCCTGGTCYATTTGTCCAGGGCTAGAGTGGGTTGGGAAGCTTTGCAGGAAACCCCAAATTGGAATTTGGCACAGCTGGAGCTCGGACCCCTGACCCAACTGTCTGAGCATATAGGAAAGGGAATGGCTCACAGATGTTGCATAAAGCCCACCTTTGGGGAAAAAAAAAAAAAAAAAAATCTCTGATCTTATCCTTGGAACTCCAGGCATTAACTTTCCCTTTTTCCCAACCTCCACGCTGACAGCGGGGTCTTGGTGCTGCTCATGGAGCATCTTTGGATGGGGAGCTTCTGTCACGCCTGGGTAACAGTGGCTTTTTGTGCAAACAATTCTCGGGTTTTTTTAATGCTTTCACACTTAAGTTTAATGTGCTCATCCCAGTGTGCCAGCAGCTGCTTTTTTGCCAAGAAAAATTGGTACATTCTGAAGGTGTTGGATGCTCCTTTGCTGGGGACACTGTGGGGTGCTCGCGGGTGACAGAGCACCCGTTCTTTTTTAGGGCAGTAATTCCTTCCTTCTGTCCTCTGGATGGAGGCACAAGAGAGCTGTCACCAGTTTGGTTATCCCTKTTTGGCAGCTCTCCAGAGCATCACTGCAAATTGGACCAGCAGACAGCCCTGAGCCCGGCAGTGCCCAGGAGGGTTTTTCATCCTGTATAGGTGGAAATTTGAGGAGCAAGATGCTTGCAGGGGGTTAGGGACAGATGGGGGCATGCTGAATCCCACAGCATTTATCCTTGCTCTGTCTTTTCTCCCTCCTATATCCTCCAAGAGCTGATTTTCCCACCTGAGGAAAGGAAGCAGCGATCTTGCTTTAATTATCACCCTCCTTCTCCTCTGAGCAGAGGATCAGAGTCAGAGCTGGCACTGCCCCAACACTTGGCTTCGCCTCTTCCTCTCTTTAATCCCTGTTTGGAGCTCCTGGCCCTGGCTCCTTCCAGCTGCCCATTGCTGCCCTCTCCCTGTGCCAGAACCTTCCATGGCACTGCCTGTGGAGCTCTTTTGCTCCAAGGTTTTTAAGAGATCCAGGAGGGCTGGGTGTCCCCCGCTGCCTCATTCCCCCTCAGCTCCGCTCTGCCTGCCAGGCTCTGCTTCCTGCAGGCTGCTGGAGGATTTATTGCTGGGGAAATGCACTGCTGTGACTTATGAAAGTAGGACATTCGCTTGGCAGCTCGAGAAATAATGGGAAATCCATTTAATTATTCCCCAGAAATGCTCAGATTGTGCAGATGCCGAACTTAGGTTTAATGTAATTTAGATAACTCATGTCTATAAACATGTCTGGGTCTGAACATCATGTTCAGGCCATGGATATGAGCTGTRGTTTTTCTTCTTGATTTCAGTTGGAGCTTCAAATATCCTACAGGAGCAGGCTGGTCCCCATTGGGTACCACTGGGTTCCTTGGTTCAGGTCTGGAATGATGAGGAAGAGGCTTTTCTCTGGTTTCCAGGAGTTTTTCACAGGGATGCACTCAGATCCTGTGCTGGGGCCCACTGCCATCCTCAGCACTGGCTGTGCCTAATGGAACAGGGTGGAAAAGGGAAAGAAAAACCAGATATTCCTGGTAATATCAATGCTCTGGGGTTAAATCGAGTCCCTTCTTTTATAGGGAATCTCCCTTTCCTCCCTGGCATTGGGAACAGCCAGGCCACCCTGCCCAGRGTAGTTTTGTCACCCAGCTGAGCTCAAATGCTTCTCTTGAGAAGAATGTTCAGGATGTCTTTGTAAAGTGAGAATCTCCTCGGCACTGTAAATCGGGGCAGGTGTCAGGTACCAAACTGTTGAACTATTGCCTCKTTTTTCTCCACTTCCACCWCTTCCTGGGCTCTTTTCCTTCCCTYWCCTGGTCKCTCTTCAYRCCTTAAATGCCTYCTARCGCTCCTATAATGGCTTTTAATCCCAAAAYATCAGAAGATGATGTGTCACTGATGAACACCTTGGATGTTCCAGGAGCTCACAAACACCCGGTCCCAATCCCCAGCACGGACCCAGGCTGTGGCTCATCCCCTCATTTTTAATTTTGACTTTCCAGTCCCGTGCAGCAGCGAGGTAACGGAGCGAGTGACACACATCACTGCCGAGTAATTAGACCGAGCACACACACACACACACACACACACACACACAGGCACAGCAGTACTGATTTCTGCATTAGCATGATAATGAATGTTCTCACTAGAAGCTTGTAATTATGTTTCCTCTTTTTTTCCCCTCCCCCTGAAAGTATAATTAATTATGAATAGAGCCAGATTTTGACGCTAACGCATATTTTTTTTTTTTTAAATCCCTTTTGGTTCTATTTCTGCCCTATTAAAAATTTATGAAGGAGCCAGAGGTAAAGTCATTTTCCCAGACRGTTACTCCTATAAATTCAATGGGAATAATATTAAAAATAATAATAATAACAGAAGGCAGGAGGGAACTTTGCAGAGGGTTTTCTCCCCTCTTTAGGCCATCACCCAAGCAAGATGCTGCGTTTGACTGTCAAAAATCACAGTCCATCCGTGCCCTTGCAATTTGGGGGAAGTTGCCATTGGGTATGGATGTGCCTGTGGGGATCATTATGTGACAAGCAGCCCCCAAAAAGTGCCAACCTTGCAGGTCCTCTCCCCAAAGCGGCTGCAGCCATGCAGGATGGAGTCACAACGGGCTGGTGGGTGTGCTTTGAGAGGAAAAACAATTTATTTGTTGAAAATAGAAAAATAATCTGCAGGCACCTTGGGTAAGTTATTTGGGAACAGGAGATGCAAAGCCAAAAACTTGCAAGGAAGTGTTTTTCCTTTTCAGTTGGCTCCCAGGGTGAATTGTCCTGGGATGCCAGGGTGTCCCAGTGCCAGGGTGCAGCCTCAGGGTTTGCCCCCACAGCCCTGGTGTGGCTGCTCACAGCAGGACCAGGCTTCCTCCCCTCCTTCGGCAGGGCCCATCCTTTCACTAGAAAACCTGTGTTTAATCAGCCCAGCTCTTGGGGACAGAAAGTGAGAAAATGATTGAAACCGGCGCAGCGGTTTGGGGTGGCTGGTGTGAAGATGTGATGATGATAGGGACAGGGACTGAGGGTGAGGTGTTCACAGGATCTCCATCCTCCCAGCCACCCTGGCAGTGCCCCAGGCTGTGCCCCCCGCTGCTGAAACCTGTTGTTCTGCTTCCTCCTCCTCTGCTGGTTGCCATTCATACCACCAGCCTTCCCTTGCCGTAGGTGTGAACTGTTTTTCTTTTTAAATTGCATTTATTCTAACAAATGTCTCATGCAAACACAATTGCAGGTTTGCTGGAGGGAGATGCTATTTGCAGGCAGCCTTGCACAAAGGCAGATTTATTCTCCTTCCATTCATTTGAAGCTAAAGTAATAGCTCTAACTACATCTGACTTATAATAAGCGCGTTCCTGGGAACAAACCTGTACTCTGCATGTATTTCCCTCTTTGTCAGCTCCACCTAGGCACTTTTTCTCCCTCTCTCTTTTTTTTTTATTTTATTTTTTTTACAATAACAAAATCAGAGCCTTGTCAGTTGAAAGTTTATATGCCCTATTTATAGCGCTCTGCTGTCTCCCAGCTTTTATGTTCCAGCATAAGTAGCTCTTTACCCTCTGCTCACAAGGAGCCTGAGCAGAGCCTGCCTTTCCACAATAACTCTTTTATCCTTCCCCAAGAAGGGAATCACGCCCTGCTCCCCATGGGCTCGCCTGTTCCAGCTCCAGCCTTGTTGCACCCATCCCCACAGGCTGCAGCACTCTGCCCTGTGTGTTTTKATAATTCTTTTGGTCAGCATATCTGAAAGATAAGTTTTCATATCCTTGAACTTGGATTAAGAGAGAATGTGGGGGTGTTTTGCTGTGCACCAGCAGGGTTTGGTTTGCTGCTTGCAGCTGTTGGGCATCACTGGTCCCATCTTCTGGCCTGTGATRGCTGGGAAGCTCCATCATCAAAATTTGACACCTAAAATCGCCATCTGCTTGATGGCTTTCATTAGGAAGAAAAATATAAATGGTCTTCTACTGCAGCAGTTACTTCAGTGATTTCTGTAGTTAAGTTGATACTTTAATGCAGTTTGTGTATTTAAGAGATCTTCACAGCCAAGCATGGATTGAGAATCTCCCATGGCTCTTGACCATCCATGGTTGGTTCCTGAATTTCTCTGTTCCCATCTCCGGGTGTTATTTTGGGCCAGGGTCTGGCAGAAACACTGAGGGAAAGCTCATTTGCTRTGGGCAGCAGCACAGATGGATGTTTGAGGACAAGACAGAGTGACCACAGCCCTCAGCAGCCTTGTCACCCCCCAGCCCAGTGTGCCAGCTCTCCTGGGCCTTCCAGAACCTCCTGGGCCTTTGTTAACCCTGGTCAGTGAGATATTTGATCTGGAGAGTGGCATCCCTGCCCATGATGGGGATGGAATTGGGTCCCTTTCAGGTCCCTTCCAGCCCAAAMCCCTYKGTGATTCTGTGCAGGACAGAGCTGGGAGAGCCAGGCACTGGTGTTCCCATCCCACTCACACATTGTCCCCCTCTCGGCAGAAGGGACAGTGTGTCCTCTGTCACCGTGCCCTTTTGGACTCAGGACCCTCCATCTGTTCCAGGCACAAATATTAAAATAAAAAGGGCTATTTTGCTCTTCTCCCTCCAGCCAACTTTAATCCTGGTGAAGGGGAAAATCTACCTGCTAAAAACATTCTGGTTAAGAGGTCCTGCTCACTGAGATGTTTACAGGATAATCAACCATCGCCACTTAAAATTGCAAATTAACAAAAAATAGAATATTTCAGGCAGAAACACAAACATTTCTTGCACCAGAGAGCCAGGGCTGGGGGAGCACAGCTCTGCCACAGCCTRGCTCCTCCRCAGGGCTTTTTGCTTCTGAGGATTCGTCCTGTCTGTTAAATATAGCTGATGAGCTGTTCTTGAATCGCACCTAATTACATCTCTTCTGCATGCTGGCACTTCCCAGCTCTTTGGAGCTCCAAGGAGCTGGATGATTGCAGCTTGAACTCCTCAGGTGGAGCGAGACGCTCATTTGTCATCCCCTGTTTGGCTGTCTCGTACTTRGGAGGAGGGAGATGAAAAGTTGAATTCTCTGAGAAGGGAGGGAAAAAAAAAAAAAAAAAAAAAGGGAAAAAAATCCTTTTGAACTCTTGGCTCATTAAGATGTCAAAAGGTTGGGTGCCCTGGCAACTGCTTCATCTCTCTAAGCAGGGCTTGAAATTCCTGCAGGGAATTTGCAGGCACTTGCTGGGCTCCTTGTCCATGGGAAGATGCCCTGGCTCTGCCACAGGATCCTCTTGAAAAGCTGCTCTAATTTCAACAAGTTCAGGTCTCCTGGCTGGGGGCAGCTGCCCCTGGGRCCCCTGGGTGTCAGGTCCTGTCCTGTGTCACCTCATCTGCTTCTCTGGGTGCCTCTTCCACCCCTTTCCATCCCACTGACAGTACCAATTCCAGGTCATGAGGGTCATTCCTGTGGGCTTCACCCAGAAAAAGTCATTGCCTGAAAGGTATCTGGATTTCTTTTAGAGACTGACTCCCAACCATCAGTTTGATTTTGCTGAGTTTGAGAGGTTTTTTTAGGATTTTGCTGAATTTCAGCCAGCTGTTCTCCAGCCTTTCCATCCACATCCTGTCTGGTAAAATTTCTGCCTCATTTTTTTTTTTTCTGGCTTCTCCTTGGTGGGCTGCACATCCTATATCTTTTGTTAAAAGATGCTTCATCCCAATGCAGGGCTCTCGCTGGAATTTAAGTGACTACAAAAGAGGCAAACACGTTTTTCCCAGTCCTAAAAAATACCAGATGTCTTAAAATGAAAAATCTCCAGAAACAACATTTCCCAATTTTTACGTAGCATATCTAAAATAGGGAAGCAGTTTTTCAAGGGTGGCATTGGGGGGATGAGAAGGGGATCTGGATCTGCTCTGACTTCATCTCAGCTTTTTGGGGAAGAAAACCCTTCTGTCCCTGCAGGGCCCCAGGCTGGAAGCACAGGGAGTCTTACTTTGGGATCCTGTACCACAGAGTCATCCCCTCCCATGGGATTTATCGTTCCAGAGCCATCAAAAACCACCATGGGAAAAGAGGGAAAAGTGCAGCGATGCTATGGGGCTGCAACATCAGTGCAGAGGTACCTGAACCCCTCAGGAAGGGGCTGCCCCATGTACAGGAGTGTCCTTCTCTCTGCCATCCCAGCTGAGCAACAGACAGAGCTGTCATTACAAATACCCTTCAGATCTCTTTGGAGGAGGAAAAGTGCCAAYGTGACCAAAAATATGCATAAGATCAACTCCCTGGTTAGAAGTGGCCTGGCTACCAGTTTCAGTCTCAGGGGTTCRGCTTTGCTGTGGGAAGCCCTCATCATTTTCTACTGTTTTACTCATAGCCAAAAATATGATGAAACCAGAACTGAATGTGTTTTTTTATGTCTCATTACAGTAAGCATCATAAATTATTCACCCATGAGTGAATTCAACCACATTTCTTACTCAAAAGGAGCTTCCTCTCATCTTCAGGGCCTTGCAGCTCAGAGACTCTTGGGCTGGTGTGGATTTTTGGGCTTTCCCAGCTGCTGCTGGCTCTTCCCTGAAATCCCCCCAGCTCCTGACCCAGCAGCTTTTTTGGGAGCAAATTTCACTAGGGGTGTGAGTGCTGGGGCAGAGGTTTTGGGACAGGTCTTGGCCAGCAGTGGGGATGCCCATCACACCACCCCTGAGCCGTGGTGCCAGATCCTTCCAGAAATGCGTGTCCTACTGCAATGTCAGTCTAATCAGCACCCTCTTCGTTAGCAGGGTCCTATAATTAGAAGCAGCAGCCAGCCATCTGCTTTTATCTGGGCCCATTGTACAGCTCCTCTCGATGTCCCTTATTAGTGGCCATCAGCACAGATCAGCGTTTCACTGCACCCCCAGTGTTCTCACTTTCATTATTGCAGAGCAAAAGCAGGGCTGGGAGCCTGCCCAAAGCCAGCTCCTCTTCTCTATCTGCCTCCCTTTTTGGGTTTCACAGCCTTTCCAGTGGGCTTTCCCCAAATAWCCTCTGCTTCATGCCAGGCACTGGGCTGAGAATAAGAAAACATTGGGGAAAATATTCCTGCTTTTGAATATTCTGAGGTTTTTCATCTTGTAAAGAGCTTTCCCAATTTGCACCCTGCTCCCAGTGAGGATGGCATTTTCCAGGACATCAAGACCACCTTGTCCACACCCACCAGCCAAGGGCTGCAGGGTAGTCAGACCTTGGAGCAAAGAAAGGAGAAAACCTCTTTTTATGTATCTTTAAATTCRGTGCCTAGACAAAAGCATAAGACATATAAATGGATTAACAGCCATGGTTTATTAGCGCTCCTTAATTCACTTCACAGGGCTGAGGGAAAAGTTATTAGCAGATGTATGGCCAGTAATAAGCTAATTATAACCCTGTCAGATCAGAGATTTGAAGAGGTGGGTAGTTTTGTGTGTGAGATAACTGTAATTGTCTGCTAAAGATTATGAATTAATATTGATTTAATAAAGCTGTGGCCATTTATTTCYGTGGTAAAGACTAGTTAGTTATTCTGTGAGCTGCCCCAGCACCATGGGAGGCAGCAACAAGCMGGTGTGCATTTGGGAGGCCAAAGGGAGGGAGTGGGACAGCTCAGCTATTTGGGAGAGGGAGCCAGAGAAAGAGGAGAGGCCAAGCCTTGTAGATAGAGTTAGGACTGGCTGGGAAAGCAGAACCCCAATGCCATTGCAGTGTGTGAGTCACAAGGGTCACCCTTTCCCTTTGGGGATGAAGGCAAAGTGATGGCAATGCTTAAATCCTTTCCCAATTTACAGCCACCATCCAGGATCGCTTCATTTCCCCCCTCTCAGCCCGTAGCTGAGCGCCACTGACTTTGGGATGTTTCACAACACATAATTTATTTTTGTAAATCGTTTCCAGCTTGAAGGTGAGCACAGAAAAAGGCAGGAGGGTGRCTGTGAGGATGGGTGTGAGACCCTGTGACACCAGCCGCCTCCTTGGGTTTCTCTTTTCCCCCTTCCCTAGGGAAACATGCTGACATTTTTAGGTTTTTTGGGTTTTTTTTCTGAGACAGATCCACTTCCCTGAGGTGAACTCCATCCCTTGGTACCGCCTGAGTCCCACTGAATTCCTCTCATGCCTGGAGCAAGTAAAGGCAGGTCACCAGGGCGGTGGGAAGGCGCTTTGGAGGGAGCTGTGTTACATCACTCAGGGCAGGGCTGCAAACCTCCCTCTGCCTCCACCCTTTGCCAAACCCACCCTTYGGTCCCTCCCTTGGACCAGAAGGTCCCTGTGCCGGTTCTGTGGGTCACACAAGGCTGGGGAAGGTAAATCCCTGCTGTGGTTTTTACTCGCATCGGTCCTAATGGGCTGGTGCTCCGATAAAGTCAATTAGGGGCTGATGGAGGCGAAAGGCTGYGGGTTGCTTTAGATGTAATTACTTTCCCCTGAAGCTTTCTGTGGCAGGGTGGTTTCAAAGGGAGGGTGGCTCCTGTTTTGCATCTCACTTCTTTTCCTGGAGGAGCTCAGGTCAACCCAAGTGAGAAAATACCCCAATTTTCATGCATTCGTGCCGGGCACGGGGCAAGTTTAACGCAGAACATCTCAAATATCTGAGGCAGGACTCCAGCTTTCCACTGAGAGCTGAAATCCCCATCTTTGCTGCCGGACGGCTCACATTACCATTTTATCTGATGGAATAGCTATCAACGGCAGCTTCCAAGTGAAACGCTGAGGAAAATCTGTGTAAGCTATCTGCAGCCTGGCAGACAGATACCCTGTGATTGCAGCCACAGCCAGGCTCCTTCTCCTGGGCTCTGTGTACGTGTCCTGCTGGGCACAGTGCCCAAACCATCTCTCCCTCTGCTCTGGGGTGCTCCAGACAGGCTCACTGTGAGCTTTCCCTGCAGCTCCCACAGCCTTGAGATGCTGCCACAATCAAAATCTGGGATTTTTCCAGCACGAGAAGATTCCAGCTTCCACAATCCCATGGAAAAAGCTTGAAAGCACTAAGCCTCAGTGCTCCAAAAGCCAGAACGCTGTTGCAAAGAGCRCAGCATTTCTGCCTAATCCTTGCAAGGCCGCTGTTTAAAAGCCAAGCTCGCTGTTCTTGCTCTGAGGCAGGGAAGGGAGCTGCTTTCCTGGGATCAGAAATTCCAAACACATCCAGCCTCTCGTGAGAGTCACACACTCCTCATTAGAGGGCTGTAAAGTGAGGATGATGAAGACRTGATTTGATCAGACAGGTTCACTGCTCAGTCTTGACCCACACTTATAGTCACTTAGCCTCACAACATCGGGGCACCCATTATTTTGGGGTATTTTGGGTAATTTGAGTATTATTTTGGGATTACTGGGTGTAGCGGGTTTGCATAATGGTTTTATAAACACCACTGGCATCTGGTAGCTGCTCGTTACTGACAGCCAGGCTGCCAGRGGACAGAGAAATGCAAAAGGAAATTGTTATAAGAGCAATGCCACTGCAAAAAAATCCATATCCCCACTGAAACACCAGCCTGGTGATTCCCTTTGGCACCATGGCCTTGTGGACTGCAAGAACAGGCAAAAAAAAATCCATCTGTGCTCTGGCAGGATATTCAGTGTTGCTGGAAAGTGTGTTCAACCCTAAGGGGTTTATTTAAATACATTTGATTCTAATGTTGTTCTAAGGTCACTGGGATATAAAAGCCTGGCTCCTGGCTCCTGTAAAATTAATGTCCTGAGTCTTTTTGCTGTGGTACAGGACTTGCCTTCCATTCATTAAGTGAGACATCACAGAAATAAAAATAAAAAGCTCAGAAAAATGCTAAATGGCTGAAGTAGAGRAACCCYGCAATGCWACAGGGATAAATCCAGTYCTTTATCTTCCAAGATAAACATATTTTTAAGAGGAAGACCTGATCTGCTCCTTTGCTTCACAAGACTCTCAGCCTGCAGAAAAACTGAAAACTTGAACCGCACCAAAGGTGCTGCCCTGAGCCAGCAGACACACAACTGCCACAGGCACAGGAGAGCAACTTTTCTTGCTTTTTCAGACGCGTCAGGCTCATTTCAGGCAATTTGCCTTGTGCTGCTGGTGTTTATGCTCACACCGTGGCGTGCGCCCGTGCTTACATATTGAGTGGGGTGATTTAAGGAGACTGAGTCCAGGCCTGGGAAAGTGCCTGTGTCCTGCAGCCGTATTGGGGCAAGGAATGCCACGAGCTGCCTGCAATCCTGCTCTGCTCCCAGGAAAATGCCACTCATACGGGAAAAGAGAATGACACGGGAAAAGAGAAGGGAACTGCAGGAGGCAGAGCGGCAGGGARCCCGTGCATTCCCACATCTGCCTGCCTGAGTGGGGTGGGAGACACGGAGGTTTTTACAGCTGCTGGAGCAGGGAGAGAGGAAGGGGAGGTTTGCAAGATGCTTTTCTAGCTGTTTGGGGTCATGCATCACTCGTGGCAGGGAGAGGGGGTGGATTTGCCCGGGGAGGGGGCACCCAGCAGTGCAGCAGGAACTGTGGTGGCTGAGGAGATATGATCTTCCTCCATCCCCCCAGGAGGACGGAGGGGAAGAAAAAGCACAAAAAAGCAAGATACTTGTTAAAATCTGGTAGTGACCTGGATTGCCTCAGTGCTGATTCTTGTGGGCATTTGCTTGTTAAACAATTCAGATTTTCCTGCAAAGATCCCACCCTGGGAAGGTTTTTGATGCTGTCATGATCACAGCAGAGACGCTAACCCAGGGCTGGGAATGTGAATCATGGGGTCTTCTGAAGGTCCCCAGCTTCYTTTTGCGGGAAAACGGAACTTTCCTAACTATGTTGACGGGCGACGCTTTGGACACCAATTTCCTGGGGCTGAACCTTCRCCCCTTCGCTCAGAAATCCAAGCGGTGCCCGACCCGCTCCCACCGTCTGAAACAGCCCCTGCATGAGGGGATTGTCGGGCCAGCTCACACCACAAGCGAGAATCCCTGATCTGCACCCAAAACACCATCAATGACGCCGGGGGCACTAACGCAGCCCGTAGCACCGGTAAAGCCGGGAACACGGGCGGTGCAGGCAGCACCGATAAACCAGGGGCACGGGTGCTGGCGGTCACAGAGAGGAAGCGGGTGACGGGGACAGAGCGGGTGACGGGGACAGACCCGGTGATGGGGACAGAGAGGGTGACGAAGCGGGTGTCGGGAACAGAGCGGGTGACGGGGACAGAACCGGGGACAGAGCCGGTGATGGGGACAGAGCGGGTGATGGGGATATAGCCGGTGACGGGGACAGACCCGGTGATGGGGACAGAGAGGGTGACGAAGCGGGTGACGGGGATAGAGCGGGTGTCCGGGACAGAGCCGGTGATGGGGACAGAACCGGGGATAGAGCAGGTGACGGGGACAGAGCGGGTGATGGGGACAGAACGGGTGTCGGGGACGGAGCGGGAGACAGGGACAGAGCGGGTGACGGAGCGGGTGTCGAGGACGGAGCGGGTGACGGGGACGGAGCGGGTGACGGAGCGGGTGACAGGGACGGAGCGGGTGTCGGGAACAGAGCGGGTGACGGGGACAGAATGGGTGACGGAGCGGGTGTCGGGGACGGAGCGGGTGACAGGGACAGAGCGGGTGTCGGGGGCAGAGCCGGTGACGGAGCGGGTGACAGGGACAGAGCGGGTGATGGAGCGGGTGACAGGGACGGAGCGGGTGACAGGGACGGAGCGGGTGACGGAGCCGCTGTCCCGCCAGCGCTGTCCCCGGCCCGGCCCCGCGGGCGCTCGCGGTCCCTTTAATGCGCGCGGGCGGCGCGGCCCCGCCCCGCCCCGCCCCGCCCGGCCCGGCTGTGGGGCGGCCTCAGGGACCGAGCAGCCACCGCCGCCTCCCGCCGCGCCGGGGCGGGCCGGGCAGGGCTGGGCTGGGCTGGGCTGGGCGCTGCGGGGCCGGCGCTGCGGCGAGGGGCGGCCCGGCCCCACGGACGGACGGACGGACGGAGGGACGGACGGCGCGGCTCGCAGCCCCATGGCTCTGGATTTATAAACACGGCGCAGATGGCGGGGCCGCGTCCCCGCGCCCAGCGCTGCCCCGCCGGCCGCTGAGACGGGAGCGGCGGCGGCGATGGGGGGCGGCAGCTGCCGGCGGGATTAGGTAAGGCGGGAGGGGGGAGCCCCGGGGGACACCCCCGGTGCCGGGGTGCGGGCGGGGGCCGCGCTGGGGGGGCCGCTCCGCTCCCCGCAGGTGGGGGAAAGGCGGCCGCGTTACGTAAAAATGAAAATGTGCCACGGGAGCTGCTCGCCGGGGAAAAACTTTCTTTTTTTTTTTTTTTCTTTTTTTTGTTGATTTTGCTGTTTCTAGCCTCAAGGGAACGCGCCGCTCGGGAGCGGCGGGGTACAGGAGCGCGGGGGAGCTCCGCGCTTGGCAGACTGGCGGGGACACCCCTCTGCGGGGTGGGGGCACCCAAGGCCCTTTTTCTACCCCCCTTCCTTGTTTTTTCCCTCCTTTCAATCCTGTTGTGTTTTCCGGCTCTTGCCGCCCGCAGTTGGAAGCCGGTGGGTTCGCGCTGACCGRCGGCCCGGAGCGATGAATGAGCGTCCGCGGGGTCACGGGTGGGAGAACGGCCCCGAGCCGTGCCAGGGGGTGCCCGGGGCTCCGGCCGGGCTCCTGGGCATCACGAGAGCCGCAGGGCTGCCTTCTCGGGCGGTGTGCTGCTCACTGTGTAAATATTTACGTGGGGTAGTCGAGCCGATGTTTGTAGGCAACAAGTGCACGTTTCTCCGAACCCCGGCTGCGGTGTCTGGAGCGATTGTTATTTTCTTGTCGGTTTCTATGATTTCCTATTCCCTCTTTCCTCTCGGCCCTTCCTCCTGCTCCCTTGCCCTGACAATGCACAAAGAGCAGGCTGCAGCGGGTGCAGGCAGCTGCCTGCCATGTGGGCTGCTGCCAACAYCACTGAAGCAGCAAAACCTGCAGGACTCGGGCTGGGGCTGCCTGGGGCGCGGGGCCGTGTTGACCCAACAAACTCATCCCTKCTTCCAGCGCTTTGAACCCTGTGGAAGCCCAGCAGAAACAGCAGRCACTGCTGCCTGCGCTGAAGGCTGCGTCGTCTGCTCCCTGAACTTTGTGTTTTGGGTCAGCTCAAGAATGTGCGGGAGGGGACAGTGCTGCTGGAGGTGATCTGTGCAGTGGGTGTTTCCTAACCCGTTGGTCCACAGGCATTTATGGTTTGAACTCTCTCGGTGACCTCTCCCTCAGTAGTCACATGAAGCAAAGGCTGGTGCTCTGGATGCTTGAAAACGTCAGGGTTTTGCTGAATCTGATATTTTTAATCAGAGTTGGGTKGATGTGATATTGTATTCCAGTGCTGGGTGAGAGTTTTTCCATTTCTCATTTCGTGTAGAGCTTTTATAAGTAAGGTTAGATTTAAGTTTGCTATGTACTTTATGGATAAAGATGTGGTTCTACTACTGATTCATGATGGGAACCAATATGAGTTGGGATGACTGGGTGAGTCTCCTTCTCTTCTGGAAGTGATGACAAAACCCCTGAAGAGCTCGAGTGAAGCTGTGCGCTCCTCGTTGGTTTTAATGAAAGCGTACTTAATTCTCTGAGTTTCACTGCTGACTCGTTGGGTGATTTTGAGATTTAGCTCCATCCTCCTGTGTGCCTGGGTCTGCCAGTTCTGTGCGGGACCAGTGCCTTGGTGAGGAATTAGAGTGAGCACGGCTCGCAGAGTTGGGGTTGAGTTCCACGATGCTGCGGGAGGGAAGTTTTGCATGTGAAAAATATTTTATAACTTTAGTTGAGTAAGTTTCAGTGTGAGAGAGACTCTTGCAAAACGTGTTTAGTTTATTGAAAGCAAATGCACTCAAACCTCGATTTGTTGTTGCCAAAAGGGAAAAAGTAGAAGCTATTTTTGGTGTGAGAGAGGAGATGGGGCACGCACATGTCTGGGGCAGGAAAACACTGGCACTTTGTTCTTCTGGCTTCATGTGGGTGGTGGTTTCTGTTACTTGGCTGTGTGTTTCTGCCAAGTTGCAAAACATACCTGGTTCTGAAAGCCCTGCGGAGGTCAGGGCTGGCGCTGCCGAGCTGGTACCGGGCCCGTGTGGGAACGCCTCCCACGTCAGCATCTCCAGCGCTGGAGAAGTGGGTGAGTGCTTCTGCCTTCACACCTTGGAGCTCCAGGGAGGTGACTGGCATTTCTTTGCGACAGGATCTGCACTGAAACCATAAACTCGTTTCATGCAAGCCACCAAACAGCTGCTGCTTGGCAATACCTTTCACTCGCTGATGGCTGTGGTTGGATTTGAACCAAGCTGCCTCCWGTACAGTCCCTGGAGCCATCCTGTGCTAAATCCAAAGAGGGTTTGGTTCAGGCCAAGTTCACGTCTTGTAATTAGGAGATCCAGTCTGGTGAAGGCAGTTTTGTTATGATTGGCAGTGATGGTGTGCATGCAGCTGTGCTGATAGCTGCACGTGTTGAGAGCTTTCCGTCTCATCTCCACGGCAGCTCTGGACTCTGCTGGCTGGAATTGGGTCATAGGAGATACCTTCATCTTTTGTGACATGCCTGTGAATTATTTGTCCCCTTGATGGCTCCTAGTGTTCCTCCCACCACTCGTTCTGGTTTTTAGTGGTCTCTGCTGAAATACAGTCCTGTTTGCAGTCCGGTTTTCCTGGGAGAAACGTGTTTGAAGCCAGTTATAATTTATGTGCCTGAGATGCTGTCATCTTCACGGCCCTGTGGGGAGGAGGAAAGTTACGATCTTGTCATTTTCTAGATGAGTAGGCACAAAAGCAGGATTAAATCACTAAATTTTCAGAGGTGCATTTTGAGTGAGTGATTTGAGCAGTTGTGAAGGGGAATGGCTTGGAGAGGGTCTTTGGGRTGCAGTACTCCCCATCTCTAACCCCATGTCTCATTCTGACCACATCACAAGTCAGAAAGCTGAGGCCGGTGGGGTTATGTGAAGTTCAATGTGTCAGAGCAAGTCTGCTGGAGAGCTGGTGAAGAGGATTCTCTTTCTCCATGAGTGCTTTGCCTGTTCAGTGCGAGGGTTTGTTACTCCCAGTGGCAAAATACCAGTTCCAGTTACTCCCAGTGGCAAAGTACGGGTTCCCCCCGGGTTTTGTGCCTGTGAGCAGTGGTCCCCAAATGCAGACCACGGGCTATCTGCAGGGGTGCACGAGGATGGAAATCCAGGGCACTGTGTTCTTAAGAGGGCTGTTATTTCTGTGCAAGTGCATTTGTGGAACCRCGGCTCGCTTTAGTCTTTGCTGAGAGTTTTCAGCGGAGAGCAGGGTCAGCTCTAATGGAGCTGGAAATGAGGTATAGCAGCACTCGGTCGCCTCTCTGATTAGTGACTGAGGCTTTTGCAGCTGCTTAAGGATTTGGGCATYATGAGGTCGTGGATTCTCATCTAGGCTGCTGTGGCACAGGCTCCTGCTYGGCTTTGAAGGGCTCTTGCTGTGTATCGATGTAGGGAAGCAGTGGAGAATTGCTATTTATGGCTGGGCTTGTGYTGGCACACAGGTGTTGAGGTCTCTGATTTGCCCTGTAATGTCAAGGGATAGGTCTTTGCATTGCAGTAGAAAATGGAAATGTGTATCATTTAATGAGCATGGCTAGAGCAGAGATGTTTCCTAAAAAAGGATTGAAGAGGGAGCTGGAGCTCCAGAGCAGAGGGCAATGAAAATGCCTGTGAAAGCTTGGTCAGAGTGAGGGATGGATCTGGGAGGAAGGGAACAGAAGAGCAGAAGGAAATGAGTGATTTGTCAGTTTTGGGAAGTGATCCTTGACCTGACCTGAGCATGAGGCAGCAGCGGGACTATACTGGGAATTGAGAAATCTGGACTGCACCCCCAGTCCTGCTGCCCACCCCACTTGTCACTTCCCTTCTGGAGGCCACCAGTTCTCTGTTCCTGCCAGCCTGCCTTTGGCAGCTGGAGTCTCTCTGGGGTGTGGACTGTTCCTCATTAAAGGCAAGCCCCAGGAGGGGATGTTTCTGCAGTGCTCACATGGTAGCAGCTCCTGTGCCATCTTCATGATGGGAAGCTGAGAAATGTGACCTGGCTGAGGTTGGGCAGGCRAGAGCAGCACGCAGCCAACAGTGTGTGCYTSRCTGCTGATCCAAATGGGGSTTGSAGAGGTYCAGAGATGAGCCCTGCCTGCAGGGSAGAGGTGACTGGCACTGGAGGAGAAGCAGTAAAGATGGAAATRGGTGGCCATGACTGTGATTGTTACCACAGTGCCAGGRCTGGAGGGATCTGGGCCACGGGGAGGGGACAGGAGCACAGCAGTTGGCGTGGTTATGTGCCTGCTGGGTGCACGGAGGATGCTGATAATGGTTACTGCTCTCTTTATAGCTGTGGAGCACTGAGCAAACATTAATGAACGTAAAGGATAGCAGCTCTGTCTAGTTACAGAGAAGGGAAGTTACTCCAAATTAACTTTATGATCCGTGAAACTGAAGGTTATTTAAAAAAATAATAACATAAATGGAAATGCTGAAGTTTTTCAGAGTCGCTGAGTACGCTGCTTGTTGTTTAATGCCTTCCATTTTTTCAGTCCCAGTCTGTGTTTTTGGCTCGGGAACAAATTACAAGCAATATCAGCTTACGCTTGGATTTGAACCCACATTGCTCTTAGTCAGCTGAAATATTTCCCCTTATCGCCRCTCCCATAATGTTTATTTTAGACCGGATAGCATCATGGCTTTCCTGCTCACTGTAGGGAAGAAGCCAGTCTTTGAAATAACCCAGCACCTTGGAAAGAAATGATCTCAAAGCCAGTTTGGTTTCTGAACGAGGTACAGCTTAATTTTCCACCACGAGGTTTATGCAAGGCTGTATCCCAGAACATTTTGCRGCATTAAAAACCCAGGAGGTGGCAGATGGATGAATTGCTGACAGATTTAAAATTGTTCGACAAACATAAAGCATTCAGACGTGAGGCCAAGGCAGGAGGAAGGTTGCAGGGAGAAATGGAGGCAGAAAGGTCGAATAAGTTATTCTGGGMAGGAGTTGTGCAGGCAGAGATAAACTCCAGTGGGTTCACTGTGAGGGAAAGGGAATCCTTCAACAGCAGGGATTGTCGAGGAGTGTGTTCCATCAAAGCACAGGGAACCCTTCGAGTCCTGGATCAGGGGTGGGAGGAGGATGATGAGGAAGAAGGGGGCCAAGTTCAGCCTTGGCAGCAGCGATGAGGCCAGAAATGGGATTGCCCTGGGAGGAGACAATGTGGTGGGGTCCAGATAGTTTCCTCTTGTGGGAAGTGCTCTGGCAGCAGGAGGGAGGCCGGGGATGGATTTGGGCATTGTCTCTGGAGGCTGCAGGCCTGGCTGCTGCTCTCTGGGTGGGTGTGTGTGTGTCCAGGGAGAGAGGCAGAGCGGGCAGGATTTCCTCTCTGCGGCGCTGGCTCCTGGGTTAATAACTAACCAAGCAGTCTAGGTTTATCCTTCCATTGTGGAAGACAATTATTTACATAATACCACTCCACATAATCTTTATTTAGCATTGTTTCCCTGGTGTYACACTGGACAGAGTGGCGGTGCCCAGAAATGCAGTTTTGGCCCAAATGTGTGGGAAGTTAACTCTTCCAGCTTGGTGTGCTTCTCCCTGCCTGCTCAGGGAGCTGGCTGGAAACTGAGTAAATCCTCCAGTGACTGTCTATCATGTTTTTGAGACCTCTACATCTTCTAAACTGTGTTTTCTGCAGGCTCTGGGCTGGTGTTCCATGTTGGTACCTGAATGTTGCCTGCCAGCTTCCTAAGCAACACAGTTTGGGTTTGTCCTGTGCATGTTAGGGCAAGAGAGTACTTAACAATGTGYTCTTCCTTGTCTCTGTGTTGAAGAAGACAGAAGGAAAGAAACGTGTTAGGCTGTGGGTGGAGGATGACAGGATTTGGGAAGGTTCCTGGTGCWGATCATCCCATCGTCTGTGATCAGTCCCTGAGGACTTGCTGTCTCCCAGGTAAGCAGGTTTCATCCTCCTCAGGGAGTGTTTAATTGAAGGTCTGGARGCTTAGGTGGTTGTGTAAAGAGTTGGGCCTGATTATTGCAGCACAGTATAGTGAAGGACTGAACCCTGCACTTGGGTGTCAGTGGGATGCAGTGGGAACTGAACTGGTGAGTAGGATGGTGAGCAAGTCAAGTTTCTGAAAATCTGCCTGTGCCTCCAGCTGTGCAGTGCTGGCTGGAGAGTGTGGAGGGTGTCTTTTYCTCTCCACTGCGGAATGTGTGGGCTTCTAACAAGCTGTGGCAAACAATGGAAAATTGGCTTTCTTCTGAAAATAGTTTAAAACCTTATAAATTTACTCTAGCGGCTGAATTTTTACAGGACCAGATCTCAGCTGCATGATACTTGATMACTTCATAAATAGCCCATTCTTTGGCCTCTGCAATGTGTGACTGTGGCATTCTCGATCCACTGAAGCTTTGTCTACTGCCTCCCCAAGCCTGTGCTGTTCCCACCATGCAGTTTGTGATACCATGTGGTGTGYAAATCTTGGGTGTATAACAGAGCTGTGGTGTTTGCTGTCAGAGCTGTGTGCTCAGGCAGTTTCTCCAGTCATTTGGTTGGGGGTGTTTTTCCTGCATCTGGACCTTAGATAACTGTGCCTCCTCTTCTTTGGCACAAGAGCTTCTTGTGTTTCGCAAAAGAGGATGACTCTTTCCTACTGGAAAGACTTCCTTGATCAAGTTCTTGTTTTTTTATGGACACACATCATATAAATCCATTAATAAACTTTTCAAGCTCCATCTTGAAAGCAGCTACAGCTTTTTTTTCTTTTTTTTTTTCCTTTGCTGCAGAGTTTCAAGCTCATGCCAGAGTGTCAGCTTCATTTCTAGGTCACCGGTCTGCCCTTTCATTTCCCCCTCACGCTCAAGTTGRCCGGCTTGTTTTGATTTGGTAATATGTGAGGTGGTGTCCACAGACAAAACCAGGCAGGCCAGTGAAATTCATGTTTCCCTGCAGTCTTGTTCCTGTTGTGTGTGTGAATAATAATTTCCAAATGCTAGACCAGCGCTGATTAAAAACTGTCAAAGAAATAAAATGCAGCAAAGTCTACATTACAGCGACCTGCGCGTTCAGTGTTTTGGGAAAACTCTCTGAACTGACAGTGGAAAAACCCTTCAGAATTCTTATTTAAGGCTTTCTAGTCTTAAATGTCACTTATTGGGGAGGTGCTGATGAGGCAGCCTGAGCATATCCAGGCTCTGCAGGAGGTTTGTTGCTGCTGTCTGGGGGGGATTTGGAGTCAGTAACTCTCTTTCTGCGCCGGCTCTGTGGAGTTGTTTGGGATCCAGAGCTACAGTTGAGATATTTTTGCATTCTGTGGGCACAGCACCTGGGCAGCAGCACGCTTGTGGCTGGAGCTGCTGAGAGTGACTGGCAGAGGGTGGACGGGTAAAAGCCTTCTCTGCAGCCCGAGTGGATGCTGGAGTGGAAATGAAGAGCTGGAAATCTTTCTGAGGAGCAGCACATGGTGTCTGTTGCTTGTTCTGAGTGAGTACAAGTGCTTGTTTTTTTACTGAGCTGCAAAGCAATGGGTGTTCAGAGGTTTTTATGCCGCTCCGGTGTTGGGACCGTGAAGCTGTTGTCATGTCATCAGCTAAGATGTGTTGAGCATCCTTATTTTTGGATGACAGCGTGTATAGGAGGTGTCAGCCAGCCCTTTTTGCTTCTTTCTCTCTATTTTCTTTCTTCATTTGTAGGTTTTAGTCTTGGCTTTGCTTTGATATCTTGACAGGGTTGATGCTAAAAAATTCTTGTGTTTTTTTTAAATTTTTGTTGTCTTGAGATGCCATGATTAGAGGTGCACGTAAAGAGCTGCTGTGGTTTTGGTCCAGAACCCAGCCAGCTGCCAGCAGCATTCCTGAGGGCTGTGTGGTGTTGGAGTGAGAAACACTGCAGGGTTTTGGTTTTTTCCCAGCATTATGAAACAGAAGAAACGAGAGAAGTCAGCATGTACCTTAAGGGTTGTGTTTTTATTTTAACTCTGTCACTGTGGAGAGCTGAGGTTTGCATCTTCTCCACTGAGACTGGTGCTCGTGAAATCTAACGCACTTCTGTGAATGTCCTTAAACTCTGCCAASAGCAGAGAAGGCTGAGAAATGGGGAATTTGCTTTGCCCGGAGGTGGAGGAGTCATGCTGCAGAGGCAGACACAAGCACCCTGGTTGCTCCTGTTTCCCTTGCCAAAGGCGGTGTGAGTTTTGGTCTGCTTCAATGAGACGAGCTTTAAGCTCCATCTGTGTCTTTATTTTTTATTTTTTATTTTTTTTCTGCGTTTTGTTCAGTTGTGCTTTTTAAACGTCTGTGGATTTGTTCTCAGCAGGAGGTTTCAGTCCCCACACAATGTATTATTGTGTTCGCCTGGCTCTAGTTCCTTATTTGATGCGGAAACACCTTGAACCTTTGGCTGAGTTGGAAGATGGGTGTCGAGTCAGGCCCATGGCTGCAGGCGTGGGGTGTTCCAGGAAGGACAAGTCTGTGCACAGCTCAGTGAGTGTCCCGATTGCTGCTCCAAACTCGGGGTGTTTGGCTAACACAGCCACTCCCTACCTGCTGATCTTATTTTTGTTTGAGAGGCTGATCCCTAGGGTAAGAGGCTGTAGCCAGAAATAAGTGAATGTTCACACTTACCTGCATGGACTTCTGGAGTAYTTTGCCAATTAATTCTCAGGTAACAGGCTAAAATATCTGGTGTGAAGGACACAGCCAGGAATGCTGCTACCCCTGCTATTCTTCACTCATTCCAGTTTATGCAAAACTTGATAAAAGTGCCTGTGCTGTCTTGGCCATTTGCAATCTGCTTTACAAAGCCTCTTAACCAGAAGAAAAAATGTGTAAACAAACACATCAGTTTCGACTTGCAGCCTTGCCAAGTCCATTCGGTGTGCGTTGAGGAGGCAGAACAATTAGTTACAGAAGCAAATGGCTCTTGTGTGTGTTCTGTGCTCCTGTCACATGGCCATCTCYCAGTTTTTTGGTAAGTGTAACCATGAAAGCTGTATCAAGCAGCTATTTAAGGCATGTGCAGAAGAAGGGGGTGAACCAACAGCTGAACGTTAATCTGCCAACGAAGGTGGAGCTGAATTGTATCTCTTGATGGGGTGGGGGTGTCCAACAACGGTCATTTCTGCTCCCTTTTTAACAGCACCTAGTTGGTTTCTTCAGTTGAGTTTCTCAGATCGGGGGCTTTGGTTGTAGTGCTGGTTGAAGGAGTTTACTAATTCACGTGTTCCTATCACGGTGCTTCTCTCTCCTGTTATTTTTGAGCTGAGTAGTTGAGTGAATGTCTTCAMCAARCMSWCGWSSKYTTGKTGAAGTCAGCCCTGCTTTGTTGAMCATGKGTGCTGCAAGGACAGAGGTRGGACCAGGGGACAGCCTGAAATAAGGGAAGAGTGGCTGTCCTTTACCTGGTTGTGTTTCAAGCCTTTCTTTTAGAGAACTAAATTTCACAGGCCTGAAATTCCCTTCTAAGGGAGGGATATTCCCCCCAAGCTTCTGCATAGACCTGTCTGCAGACATGTGATGTCTCTGTTAAACAGGAGACAAACCAACCAATTTTGCAACAGGTGATACAGACCCTCAGGGAAGGTTTTGGTGGCATTCCTGCAGCAGCAGTTTCATCTTGGATCGTGCTCAGGCAGTGTTGTTGTAGCAATTCAGTCATTTCTGCCATGGTCTGGGCCCTTGGGAAGGTCTGTGGCATTTGCTCTTTTTCTGTGAGCTGGGAATGAAGTGTTTGGTTCAGAATGGTGGCTGGGAATGTTCCTCTGCGACAGGGAAAAGCTTTTTGCATGGTCACTGCTTTGTGCCAGCTATAAGACCTTTGTTCCTTGGATCTTGTGCACCCCGGGRGACTCGAGCAGTCTGTGTTTCTGTGCTGTGGCCCTTCATATCCGGGGAGAGCTGACAAGAGGAAAGTTGGGCAGATGCCATCCTCTGTGCTCTGTGGCAGCTCTGCCAGCATCAGTCCCAGCTCAGTGAGGCACCTGATGAGCAGAGAGTGAGAGGAGGGTCCTTTTCCCAGGRGAGTTTAAAACCGCTCTGCCACAGGAGCTTTGCTGAATTGCAAATTGCTTTTTCTCTCCCACTCTCTTCTAAATCTGCAGCTTCTCCTGAAGTGGCAGTAGATTTTACTCGTGTGTGCTAGCGCACGGGTGAGAGTGTGCCGCAGAGTAGAGTTGTAAGCAACTGATGTGATGTTGATCATAATGTAGTTAATGACACTTAAAATATTTGCTTGTTTGTAATATACCGTGGTCTCTTCCCAGGCACTGAAGTTGACGGACAAGCTTCAGCTGTATTTGGCGTGGTGTTTGGAGAGATGGACAGCTTCTGTCACTTCTTTGACAGATGGGCTTTGACTTTTTTAGAGAAAACAGCAGCATTTTGGTTTTTCTCCCCACTCAAAACCAAACAACCAAAAGCCAAATGGAGGGCAGATCTTGCATGCATTCTGTTTATTTATTCGTGCAAATGCACCTTTTTGATGTGTCATTAACCTGGTTGAGCTCTGGTGCTGTTTTTAGCAGCCTCATGRTATGGGCAGGGAGCAGTTGCAGTAAGGTTTGTGTCACCCATTCCAGGGTGACAGTGGTGRCACAGAGCCCAGGGTGTCCCTGGGGCTGCAGGTTCCTCCCTGTCCATCTGGGGTGGCCTGGAAGGGCTTGGGTGAGCTCCCTGCCCCAGTCCCACACAGGGAAATCTGTGTAAAGCATTGCYCTTCAGTTCCTGTGGCCATGGTAACCGGCTTGGATACATCCAACTTGCCTAATTAACCTAAAGGAGAGTGRTTTCCAGGCTGACTCTCTCCCCTCGGATTTCAGAGCACAACTTGTGTTGTCTGATCTGCCCTGTACCTCTGCACCAGCAGAGACTTTCTCAGAGTGGTTTCTTGGCTCAACTCTATCTGATGTTTTGGGTGCTTCTCTTGCTCTGCATTCCCTCTCTGTAATCCCTCGATTCTTATGGGAGGAAGGTCCCAAACTCAAATGGAAAAAACTTGCTCTGATTTCTTCCTTGAACTGGGTGAGGTGAAAGTGGATACTTTGCTGCATCTTTCCCATTTCTGTACTGCAGGATTTCTGCCACCCTGACTTCCTGTTTAAAAATCTGTGAAATCCTYAGGTTTGAAACAAAACAGCACATCCTGGAGATGTCTGTGCACCTCTTCAGCTTTCCTCATCTTAATRTACTAGTTAAAGGCATTGCTGCTTGGCACTGTTTCTCCTGGGTTTAATTATTATTTCAGTGATTGGAGCTGCAGACTGCAGCAGGGACTGAAGAGTTCAGCCTCAATTAAAAACCACCCTGTGCCAGGCAGATAGCAGCAGGCAGCKCTGCTATTCTCAAGTGTCTCCAGCAGTCCATCGAAACACCATGTGATCGGCTCAGTTGAGAAATMTGAGTAGGCAGAAAGCAGTTTCTGGGATAAACCTTGTGAGTGYTTCTCAAAATAGCCCGAAAGCAAGGTTTGGCTTTCTACAGCCACTCTTGGTCCTTGAGGCTGGTCAGAATTTTGCATGGATTACTAAATATTGGCAAAGGTTTGATCTTCAAAAACCATAAGATCCTTTTTTTTTTTTTCCTTTTTGATTCTGCCTCTGGTATGTTTAAACTTAGAGGATTTGCATTTTCGTGTCTTTTTTAGCYTTAATTGTAAGTACTGGGACTTTCCTTACTTGCCGTTCCAGCTTTTTATATTTTTCCTCAAAGCTGATGACCTCGTGTTTGACCCTTGCAAACCTCTTGGGCCGCCCAGCAAACAAATGTGCTGTGAGAAGAGCTCATGAGAGTAGCCTGAGCTATTACACTGGTCAGTCATTGACCAGGACTCTTGTTTTYCTTCCTTTGAAGATCTGCTTAATCATTGGCATTGCAACCCCTGCTGTGCTGGGCACCTGGAGGGGTTTGTGCTGCTCCCCGTGATGAGGGAGGTGGCAGGGGGGTTTTAGAGAGTCCAGCGCTGTAATCAGGTTTTACTGGGGAGGAGATTGTCACTGATATCCCTGGGATTTGGCATCTATATAAATACATGAGCCAAGCTCTGTTTAAGTGTGTAGGTTCATGTCAGTTCATTTGTCTGGGAATGGGGCCGGGAGCATCCTCAGCCCATGGTCCTTCTGTGTGATTTCTATTCCCAGTATATCCCACAATCCCAGTATATCCCACAATCTGATGAGGTGGGACTTGCTGAGGGTAAATCCCTGTAAATGCTGGTGCAGCTGGAAGTGACTGCTTCAGATGTGGCTGACTTCAGGACCAATTGGGAGACACAGATAAAAACTGCGTGGCTAAAACTGATGTGGACTAGTGCCCGAGGGATGACTGCAAACTGGTGAAGCAGCTCTGAGATCTCASAGTTGTGAGTTGTTTTTCCACCCTTATTTACTGTAATACCTCTGGATGACACGGAGCGTTCAGGAGATGCTGCTAAACTGAATTCTACAGCTGAATTCACACTGGAGAAATGAGAATTGCTTCTTTTTGTTGGGGAAAAAATAAATCTGCTTTTATCACATCCTTGTTATCCTTACAGCTTGTGGCCTGGAAAATGAGAGAAAATTGATAGTGAGGGCTGACTGACATKTGGAGAGAGGTAAGATCTTGGCTTTTTGTGGGCTTTACTTTATGAACTTTCTGGTCCTTCATGTGTTTGCTGATGTGTGAGTGGAACTGGATTTTGTTGGTAAAAATGTGTTTTGAGTGGATATCTGAGATTAACTCTAAATTGCCCGCCTAAGGGTAGTTTTGAGTGAGGTTTCCAGGAGCATCCCTGCTCTTACTGTGTTTTTGGCTCCCCTCTCCCAGTCTGGCTGTCTGCGGGAGGGGTTTCTCTGCAGAGAGCAGCCTGTGTTCTGTGCTCGTGTTCTCTGCAGAAGCCATGAAAAATGTCGTTCAGATGACAGTGATTTGGGGTAGCTCTAGAAAATCATTTTCTGCTGGTGGATAGTACCAAACTATTTCCTTTCACCCACCCCCTCCCTTCCCCAAAACAAAAGAAGAGATGAAAGGATTCATTAGGAATTATTCACTCAGCTCTGCCGCCTGTCTGAGATCTGGCTGTCTGCGTTCATCCCCCAGCTCAGGGAAGGTCAGAGGGCATCTCCCTGGGGAGGATTTGCTGTTGACTGAATTGCACTCTGTCATTATCCTGCTGGATAACGAATGCAGTGGCCTCATTGGCACTGGCTTCAGAAAAAGCACGGTCATCTGCATGTGGCCTTGAGGCGAGAGGCGAAAACCTAAGGAGAGCAGCGTGGAAAACCTCGTCTTGTGGGAAGAATATGATGCAGACCTGGGTGGTTTGGCACAGAGGTTTGCTGGCTGCGTGTGCTGAGCAGGTCTGTAGCTGCTCTGGACCTCTGTGTTATCTTGTTGGAGGTGGGGGAACACAGCAAGAGGGTTTAAAGGACTAAACTCCATCTGATGGGGTGAAACTAGTTAAAGCTGCTCCTGTTTTTTTCAGCAGAAAGTATGGCATGTTGGTGACACAGTTTGAGATATTTTAATGAGATTTAAACAATTTTTTTCCCTTTGTTTTGTTTTCAAATAGGTTTCCTGAAAGAAAAACATACAAATCCCCCTGAGCTAATTGGTRTGTGATTTGAATTCAGCTGCTACCTTGGAAGAGCTTTTCCAGCAGCTGATCTGAAAACAGCCTTTCCCACAATATTGTGGGTTGTCAGTCAATGCTAGAGGATCTTGAAGTTGCTGGTGGGAAGGAGAGAGATGTATTTTGTTTGATWTGCTGCATCTTTTAGTTCAAATATCATAAAATACTCAGACTTGTGTGAAAAAGACCCTAATGGAGAGAAGCTTTCGGAGGGATGAAAGTCTTGGTAGCTGGAAATGAGTAAGAAACAGTTGTTGCTGGCAGAGCCCGTTGGGCTGGCTGAGGAAGTAGCTAGACCTGAAGAAAATTTGCATTTTAAGCACCAATTTCAGATGTTACCCACTGCCTTGTCCCTTGATCTTSTGGCAGCCAGTGGCTTAGAAGGGCTTAACGCTGTGCCCTTGCACGTTGTTGATCTGCACTGGGGTGGCCTCATGCAGCCCTGTGAAATAAAGCATTAAACTTTAAATGTTGGSCTTCATTGCCTTCAGGCTAAGTCGGTTCCCTGGAAGATGCTGTGATAAAATTGCTGGCCCAGGTAATTTGTGTCCTGGTGATGAGCAGCAGAGAGGAGGGCAAGAGTTTGTGTGCTTGCTTATTGCTGTCATCTGTCTTGCAATCAGAAATTTATGAAATGGCCCTTGGTGTTACAGTGTGGGGCATGTGAGTGCATATTTAAGTGGTTGGTAGATCTAGTCCATTGCTAGATTGGATCAAATCACCCTCTTAAGAAATGTGGACAGGGATGTTTCACTTCTGGATGCTCTGACAGTTAAGTACAGGAGGASGTGGTCTTAGTGACTTTAAAATTTTGTACCTGAGGTTGGCCAATAATTACTTAAAATCACTGTAATTCTGGTACCAGCATTAAAGGATATGAAATTATCCTGTACTATAATAAACCAAAAAAATACAGCTGCCTGGAAAAGTCTTGTTGCTCTAATCCAGGACAAAGTGTGTATTACTGGTTGTGAATCAGTTTAATTTCTTTTGGGGCCTGACCCTCTGGATTCTTATTGCTGCAAGAAATCCTTCTTGCAAGGGCAGTCATCTCCAGTTTGGGGCTCAGCTGAGTGATGCATGACCAAGTAGTAGCTTGTAGCATTTATGAACTAGGGCAGAAGTAGATCCCTTATTCAGACAGAGCTGTATAAGCCTCCAGTGTTCTATACGAGGCCCCAAATTTGCCTATGTTATAAATAAATCTGTGGCTGGGTGCTTGTGCGTTTCTTTTTTTAAGCTGAAGGCAACCCCTTAAGCTCTTTTCTGCAGGTCTGTTCAAGCTGGGGCATGGGGAATTCCTAAGAGGATTATCATGGTTTACTTGATACAGAACTTGAACTTGAGCAATGGCTTATCTTATCAGTGATAAAAGACATGGAAATGAAGTTTACGTAACCGAAGAGGCCTTGAACTGTGGCTTTTTTTTTTTTTCTCTTCTGGAAACTGGAATGACAGATCTCCCGAGTTCTTCTCTGCTCACAACTGCAGTGTTTGTTATCTGGTGTGTACTGTCTGCTTACCACTGGCATTTATTTCCAGTGCTGTGTTTGGAGCTGTTCTCTGAAAAAAAGAAAAGGAAGGAGTGGAGTGGAGGCGGAGAGCAGCAGAGACTTAGCAAGAAGAGCTGTGGGCATTTTCTGCTTTTGCTGGAAAGCTTGGTGTCTGTCCTTGCTGGAGAGACTGGTGCCACTCACACCTTGTTTCCAAGCTCCTGTGTTGCTCTGGGCTCAGCAGGTGATTTGAAGAACAGCACAGAGCAGACCCCCTTCACCAATGGGCTTTTAAGCCTGGAAAGGCTTAAAACTTGTGAGTAAACCTGACCTAGGGAACAAATGAAAGTGCCCTGTCTGTTCCTGTTGGAAAAAGCAAATGAGTGGGGASGGCCAGGATAGTCTCTGGTGGCAGCTGGAAAATAAATGCAAATGTGTACTGGTGTGCTGTGGTACTCATGGCTGTGGCACAGGGTGGGTGCAGTGCCCAGGCTGCTGCTGCTGCTGGGGCAGAGTGGGTGCCACCTGCTCACCTGCCCCTGGCTGTTCCCTCTGCCACCCTCTGTCACCCTCTGCCACCCTTGTCACCCTCTGTCACCTCCTCTCTGCACAAGGAAACAACGCTCAGCAAGCAGCTCTGCCATGGAGCCTTTCCATCCTGCCAGATTACTGTGGGTTTGCTTGCCCTGGTATCCTGCACCTGCTTTGTCTGCGCTGCGTGGGAGGAATTTTATTTTTTGAGCTCTTGCTGTCACAGATTGTGACAATGCCACAGAGGTCTGGGCCACGCCGTGCTTCCCACAGAAGGGCTCAGCAGACAGTCGAAGGCTGGCAAGCTGACAGCACTTATTAGAGGTAACCTTCAGGAAATGCCACACACAGCCCTCGCTGAGCTCTCTGGCTCCAGGCACATACAGTATTTACACCACGCTTCTTGAGTTTCCCTGAAGGCTCTCAGCCTGCAGCTGCCTTTCTGTGCTCTGCCACCTGCCCTGTGTCCTCATCTCCAGTGCCTGGGCTGGGTTCTGGCTGCTGGGCTCCTCTGGCAGCACCCACCATGCGTGGCACAAAAGGTCATGTCCTCTGGCCTGCTAAAAGGTGTTTGTGGTAATTGGGTTCTGGAGCACCAAGTTTTCATACTTGTGTGTGCAGGGAACAAGCACTTGCACAGCAGCTCTTTGTTAAAATGCAAGGGAATTACATGGGATCAGCTCTTTTCACTAAGCAGATGACTTACTTGAGTGGCTATGTATGGAGTTAAAAGCCAAACCCTAAGCACTGAGGTTGGAAAATTTTTTTCAGGTTGGTTTAGTGGTGTATTTTCATCCTACATGGGGTGTGAGGAAGGAAATGTGATACTGTATGGTTCTAGTAAATGATAGTGCTGAACAGCACCTGAACACTTCGTGGTGCTAGAGCCTGGACTGGTAGGTGTGGAGAGGCACTATTGGGCACCCCATTGGGACATTTGTGCCAAAGGCAGGTCAAGTATTTTCTTTGCTTCCTGGCTGAGAAGTTGGGGAAAGTTTATCTGAAGGGTGGGATTACAGGATGTGTTCAAGCAACTCTAGCCTTGCTCTGCTGCCCCCAGAGTTGGGGGCTCWCATATCTTCTACAGACCAAGAAATKASTTTTTTCCAGCAGCAGRCAGCTGGAGTTGATCCCAGTTTCGGTTGCTTGAGTCTGTTTGATCCACCCACTCTTCATCGTGCTGCCTGTAATGTGCACGAGTTGTTTGATGCTCTGCTCCCTTCAGTGAAGGATCAGCTGTGATCCTTCCTGACTGGATCTGCTGTATGGAAAGCAGAAATCTGCTGTCCTCCTGGGTGTTACCCTGTTTGGGGAGATGGGAGCTCGCTGGTGCTTTGCTCTGGTGGAGCTGTCCTCCTTTTGGACACTCCAAAGCCTGTTTTGGCACATGCACTTACAGAGGTGTCTTTTCCCCCTGCTACCTTATGAGAACTGTCAGAGGGAGCCCATGGGGTGGCATTAAATCCCACTTTATTATTGTTAATTTCCCGTAATACTTAGGCTTGGAGCCCGTGGTTGCTTGGCCTTGCCCAGTGGGGAAGAGCAGGATATTCTGCCTCAAGCTGAGGTCCCTTGGCAGTGTCGGCTCTGAATCCCCTGCTCCTCTGGTGTGGATTTAATTTCCACGGTGCTGCAAATGCTTCCCCAGTGCCCAGCTATCAATTGAAAAGCAGTGGGGGGGTCTGCRGGGGGGTGGTGATGGTGGGGAATGACTTGTGGTCTCCATGGCAACCTCCAGACGATAAATGGATCAATGTGCTGTTCTGCACCATCTGAAACTCAAGCGGCGCTGGCTAAATCTGGGGGCTGCCTTTGCCTGCCAGATCCYGCTGTGGGGTCATTAGTGTGAGACAGCTCAGCACGAAAGCCTTCCCATCAGTTTGCCACAGAGCACCTGGGGTTTGTGCTGGAAACCCAAACTTGGCTCACACTGGAGGATTTGGRTGTCTGGAGCTGCACCACTGCCTTGGGTTTAGGTGCTGTTGTGGGCAGCTGGCCAGGCATCCACATCCCTGGGTTTRGAAAGGGTAAAAATAAATGGCTGGCTTCCCTTCCATCTCTTTCTAAAACCTCCAGCTCTTGCTGTGCAAGCACTGGGAGATTTATGCTTTTCTTTCTGTGAGTTAAAGGCTTGGAATCCTGGATTAGGTTTGTGTTGGGATGGTGGGTAAGAACAGCTGCCTTTGTTCTCACTTCTGATTCTGATAAGTAGAGAATCTGTCTTCTGAGCTGCTGCTCCAGTGTTCCCAGTGACCACATTTACCTGCTAAAGAATATACTGAACTTCCCTCACTAGATTTCATAAAAACTTACCTTGGTCTGAAGTTTCCAATGCACTGCTTTTTAAACAAGAGTTGTTCCAGAGCGGAGGTCTCTCATGCCAGATGTCCCAATGGGGTGCACAACAAACTCTGGAGTCACACCGGGCTTAGGTTCAGCCAGAGACTGATGATGGGAGGGACTTTGATTTCTTGGCCAACTCTGTTTGGGCAGGGATGYGGGTGCATTTCATTTCTAATTCGTGGTGTTATGTTTGTAATTTTGTTAATGCAGACAGGGAAACYTGCTGTCTGCAGTGGGGTGGAAAATCCCCAGAGTATGCTCTGAAACCATTTTCTGTTGTGGTTCTGTGTGTCCGGCTGTGCCTGTAGCCCCTGGCATGTCCTGCAAGCTGCTCCCAGGGCAGTGGCCTGTCACATGTCCAGAGGCCCCTTTTGGAGATCTCTGWTTATAAAGGCTCAATTGTGGGACAGTCTGGCCAAATCATCTAAGCTCGTAATTTTGCAGCGCTGAAATGTCCAAGAAATCTGCCATCTCTGTTGCCTTGTGAATAATTTATGGATCTCTTGACTCCAAGCTCATAAGAATCGATAACTCTTCGTGGATTTTTTATTTTTTTTTCCCAGCAGCAGCTTGGTTAAACTCTTCCATTCTTTTTTGTTGCTGATATTGAAAGGCTGTGGCTTGTTCCTTAACCCTGAGCCATGTTTTCTTTTTTGCAGCAGAATTGATCTGGGCTTTTCCACAGAGCTGTCTGTGGCTGTTCTTCATCATGATGTCAGGCTCAGATTACTGCAGGAGACAACCTCCCTTGCACCTTTTCCATGGGCTATTGCAAGTGTTTGGGCTGTTAAAACTCCTGCTCTGGGGCAGAGCTGCAGAKCTTGGAGAGGTTGAAGTGTTTGAGCATTGTGGCCCTGGCTGAGGAGAGGTTTCAGCAGCTGCAGGCCATTTGCTGCCAGTAGAGCTTGCAGCCCTCTAATCCCAGTAATTTGGATATGGATATGTTAATTTATTCCTCTAATTTCTAGGCCTTTCTCTGAACGCTGATGCGCTCTGATGATCTTTGCTCCCTGTCAGGCTCGGAAACGAAGCCTGAAGTGTACCAGTAACAGCAGTGCCCTCTGTGTTGGGTTATTACCCTTTCAGAATTTAATAACGTGACACCCCTTTTTACTGGATAGCTTGTCCTTCCCTCTAGGAACAGATCGATAACAGACCTTGTATCTGCTATTTGGATGTAATTGCTAGTGTCAGCTGATGTCTGGTGCTGTTTCTCCAAACAGCCCTGGGAAGCTCATGTGGRGAGTGAGGATTTCTGTTCCAGACTGGTGCCACGCCACATCCAGGAAACCTGAAATGAAGAGATGGTTTTGTAGAGAAGTTTCCCTGCTTCCTTCTCCTCCAGCTTGTATTTGGTGATTTGTGGGCTGTGAGCTGGGGAGGGGGAGAGGAGAAATGGAGCCTCCAGAGGCAGTGGTGGGTAGCTATGTCTGAACCATGATGCGTATTTGGAGTGCTCCAAGGAAATTAAAGCTGACTATTTAGCAATGGTCTCGGTCTGCAGAGCATACAGATTGCATGGGTCAGCTGGAGATGATGCAGGAAGGGTTTGGCTTCGAGGGGGGAGAAGGAAGGAGGGTTCTCCATTGCAAACAATTTATTCTTGCTGAGTTTTTAGGGTAATTGAAGAGGGTAATTGCTGTACTTTCATGCATCTAATCCATGGGTTGCCTGGGGAAGGAGGAGGAAATGATTCAAGTGCGGTGCAGGGGGTGTAGTAAATAGGGGAGGTTTACTACAAAGCTGCCCACCCCCTGCCTGGTCCTCCCTCTTCCTCCTTCCAGTTTTCTCCCTGGTTGCAGGGAGCCTTTGCTGGGGTAACTGATGGCATTCTTTGCTGTTGGGAAGGAGACGGGGTGAGTTGTGGGTAATCTGAGGACTAYTTTTCAAGGGAGCAGTGCTTTTTTTAATGAGTGGGTTTGAGGTGAGGATTAYGTGCATGGAAATACAGTCCTCAGAAAATAGAGGAATACAGTAACTATAAAAATGTCTGCAGCATCTAGAACTAAAAAAAGACTTTTATAAATACTTCCTAGCCATGGGGTTGGCCTGTGTAATCCTACAAGGAAAGAGAAGCTGAGTGATTGATGGCTGGCTCCATCCTGAGACAGAAAACTGTATTAAATATGGTTGTGTCTTGGTATCACACACGTAACAAGAGGCATAATATTAAGTTACGGCCTGTGTAGCTGTCTGGGGGAGRTCCATGGGATGGCATTCCTGCCTCATTTCAGTCTGGGACAAAACACCCATAGAGGGAGTCAAGGCTGGGCTCTTGCTCTGTGTATTTGTTTAATGACCCTGTCTCCAGAGAATGCAAAACTGCTGGGAATTGCAAAACCATTTCATTAAGAATCCTTGATGCCCATTTTACTAGCTGAAAGCTGCAKGCCAGCATGGGCATATTTTTGTTTATTTATAACACCTGCATTTACAGCGCTGCGCAAATCATCTGGAGAATGGGAGAGTACTTAAAACCCTGGGGAGGGGGAGGTATTTGGAAATATAAAACCTGCCTTGTGCAGCTGCATGTGCTTCCACTGACCAGAGCTGTGACCCACAGTTGGCCTGTGCTATGTACTGCACTTCCYTCTCTTTTATTTTTGTTAATTTTCATTGTTATTTCTGTTTTTGTGCCGGGCTAAACTGAGAGGTGGAGGGGAGGGAGAGCGGAACAAGATAGACCGATATAACGGGGATAAATCCTGCCCAGCTGTTTTCTCAGCAGCCATCTCCCTTACAATCCCAGGGAAATAAATGCTCCTCTTGAGGGTCCTGTTGGTTAATGATGATTTGAAGAGTGCACACAAACATCTCTGCAGATGCAGCCTGCCTGGAGATTCCGGTCATGCAGCGAGCCCTGGGACCCCGCTCCTCTCGCATTCAGTGAGATGATAAATCATTCATAGCCTCAGCAAATGCAATTCTCTCCCTCGCTCTGCACATAAACAGTGCAGGACCCTGAAGAAAGCCTGTTTGTAGTCCTTGGAGGATGAGGCAAATGCTGTGACAGCTGGGAGGATCTGAAATTAAAGTTATGGGAAAGGCTCTGAGTGCATGAGTGTAAAAGCAATTTGGTATGGGTGGGTGTTTTGTTTTGTAGCTCTTCTAGGGTGATGGAGGGAGAACAGGGATGTTCTTGTGTCCTGACAAATCAAAAGTATTGCTGTGTTTATATCCCTTGTTTTGTGGGGATCTGATTGCAAACATTGATTGTGATGCATTGTATGTGKTTCTGGTGTTCAGGATAAGGGGAGAGAGGTGAGAGGTGCTGGGGTGGAGAAGTGAAGGAGCTCTTACTGGGATTGAGCAGAAGGCAGACCATGAAGGTCTCTGGGTTCTGTTTGTTCCAGCCTGGTGTGTGCAGCAGATTGGCTGGGTGGGGGGTGAGCCTGGAGTCAGCTGCAGCTTGGAGAAGCAGCCTTGTGTCATATCCAGAGCAGGGAGGAGTCACAGCAGTGTCCACATGAGCTCCTTATGCCGAAACTGGTGTGGAAAAGGGAGTGTGAGAGAGCAATGGGACCCTGTGTGGACACCAGAATCTCAGTATCTCTTGCTTCAGGTCTGGTTTGAACAGCTCTGCTCTCTGCCAAGCTCAGCTCCTGGCCAGCGTGGTGCTGGTCCCGTTAACATCCGTGCTTTCCAGGCGGTGTGTGGGTTCGTTGGTATTTCAGCCCTAATCCCCTGCAAGCCCCGGGCAGGAGGAATGCCCTTGGCCATTAACAGCTGGCARCTCTGGCCAGAGTGTGGAGAGGAGAGGAGGGTCACAGGCCTGGATAGCTCCATCCCTTGCTGTTCCAAGCAGAGATCCAGCCCTTAAACCTCACTCCTGTCTAATTTGGATTCTCAGTTATGAGCATTGCACGGCGAGCTGCTGCTGGGAAAGGGAAAAACACACAGGCACTTACACGTGCTCTGGAAATATGTCAGAATTGGGCTTGCTGAGAAGCTCAAGCCCAAGCATGACCTACTTTGAGACTGTTATAATCTGCAGGGGAATGCCCTCTGGATTAGATCAGCGTGATCCTATCAATTTGTGCTTCAGGCTGGAGGAAGCACTGACTAAAGTTGCTTATTTTCCCTTTTTGTGCAGGAAGTTTGTTTTCTTTTTTCTTTTTCTTTTTCCTTTTCCTTCTAGCACTGAGACTGGAGACCAGCAGAGGTGTGTTTGACAAGTACAACGGCCTTGGGCTCTGCTTTTCCTTGATGGATCTAAGTCTTGTTTCTAGAAGGTTTCTTCCCRTCCCATGGAACAGCAAAGCCCACCCTTGTTTGTCTCTCAGCGAAATTGTCTGGCAGAGGCTCTGGTCCTGGCCATGGAAAGATGCTGCAGCTGATCCCTCCAGTACCATTTTAATATTCAGCTGTTTCAATCTGTTTGTTTGGGTTTGTTCTTTTTGTCTGATCTGCTGCACTGAGAGATGCTTTCATAAAATGTGAGAAATTTTCCAACCCTTGCCTTCCCTSTTGTCACCAGCCATTGTTTATGTAAGAGCTTGGAATCTTTCTTTATTTCTTTCCCAACTATAAAATTGTTTCCAGAGCTCAGCAAGGATGTGCATATCCACAGCAAGAAGGAAATAAACAGGGAGGCTGCATTTAATTTCAGTGTCTGCCAGAAAGTGGGAAGCCAGTATTTGCCAAGGAAAGATTTTTGGAATAGAGGTGTACCACACTTAATTTTCCAGGAGACTTTCTGAAAATAAAGAAGCTGGAATGGAAATAAAGCTTGCTGTGATGAAGAGAAATCGCTACCCGTTTGCTGGCTGGAAGTTTGGCTTTKGATTGCAGAGGTAGCTTTGCCTCGGGTGACTCTGGGGGGCTTTTAAAGAGGTTTTTCTCCCTTCTGAGTACCTGGCACAGCAAGAGGAGTGAGGGGTGTTTGGTCCACTGGTGTGAATTGTTCTGCCAGACTTCAAAGAGAGGTGGAAATACCTAATCTGTCGCTTTCAAAGGGAGGAATAAAATATTCTGATAGATTCTAAATGGAATCACATCAGCGGTGCCTCTTCCACCTTTGCCTTTGAGTTGCTCACTGATCTTTCTGATTGGGGTAATGCAGTGAGGAGGATACARTATTCCCTTGAGGGGAGCAGCTTGTGAACATTACTGTTCAGTCAGCCTGAAAAGCTCTATTACAGACAGATTTAGACCTGTCTTTGTGTGCTGAGAGGCACAGCCTGGCTTCCGGGAGCAGGCTTTGTCTGGAGGACAGGTGCACRTTGGGCTGAATTATATTTACCCTTTTTATCTCCTTTCTGCACCGCTTTCACCTGCCATCCCGGGGAGGGGGCTGCAGTTTATGGGGTCTGTGGGGTGGCAGTGAGGCATCTCTCCTCTCCTGCAGGACTGCAGCATCCCTTGCTCAGCCTTTTGGCAGCTCTCCAGACCCCTAATGAGTTGTCCTCTGCGAGACCGGGAAGGTGAGGGTAGGAACAGATTGGCAAAAAACCCAACCAGTATTGATTTTCTTCATTTCCCACATATCCTGCCAGGTTTCTGTGCAGTAGGCTGGCAGCTGGGAGTTGTGCTCGTTGCCAGTGAGACTGGAGTGACCTTACACTGTCRGTGGGGTGATGTGGGGGCTGCCTTRCCATGGCCATGGCATTTTCCTRTGAATGTGGTCAGGCTCAGGTACAAAACTGGGTGATACGTGCCTGATATTTGCTTTTTCTTTTGCTGTCTTATGTGTTTCCATGCCTTAGTACTTGAATTTCAGTCCTGAGAGCCTGGTCTTGCCAGGAAAGGCACTTTTTCTGCACATGGAAAAAGTCCCCGAAAGTCTCTGTGTGTTACTGAGAGCTGCTGAAGACAAGCGGGGGAGATTAAAGTCAGGTGGATAAACCATCAGCCTCATTAAATGTGCTGTGAGAGTGTCTTCAAGGTTTTGTCTGTGTTTCCAGAGTTCTGTAATAGCTTGCATTGAGCTTGAGGAGATGTCATGTAGGAGTTTCTGGATCAGTATGAATATGGAAAAGGGAGAGGATTTCCTGAAAGCACAGTACAGACTGTTCTCAGTGTCTTGCAGCCACACTGGTGCATTTGAGAAGGTACCTTTTATCTTTGTCGTGCTCTTCTTGTCCATCCCTTGAGGAATTTCAGCAGGATTGTTCGGCCTTCACAGAGMTCCAGCTTTTCCATGCATCCCTGTAGTGGGGCTGTCTCTGATGCTTTGTGAGTATTGAGCCTCCCACGTGTCCTGGAAAGACCAGAGGCTTTCCTGCCTTGCTGTGCAGCACAGCACAGCTGGAAACAGCAGAGTGAGTGCCAGCTGCTCGCTGACATACTGTGGGATTGGGCTGCGTCAGGGACTTTTAAGAGAAGCAGCCTGTAAAGCTCTTGTGCTGTWAACCGAGGGGGAGGCATTCCTTGGRCAGCCACAGAAATCCATTGCAGGGTGGTTTGGGTGCCCTGGCTGCTGGAAGAGGAGCAGGGCTGGTTCTCTTCATGCCTCAAAGCTGTGTCTCTTCTCAGCGGGAGGGAGAACACGCGCTGGTGGCCGGGGGTCACAGCCTCTCCCATGGCCGTGCTCCTGGAGCGTGTCCATGGGATGGGAGGGTGTTTTTGAGGCAGCTGCAGCCCTGGCCACAGCAGAATGAGCAGCTCACRGAGAGTCCTGCTCTGGCACGCTGCTGTCCCAAAGCACAGCAGGGTTGGTTCCATGGAGTTCTTTGCCAGAGCTGGCTTAGTGTGGCCACAGCTGTCGGTTCGGGTGCCAAGGGAAGATGATGCACAAGGGGAGGGAGGAAGGAAAAGTTCCCTTTGAAAAATGGCAGCAACAGCAGGAGAGCAGCGAGGGTGAGGCCTATTGATTACACGCTCATCTCAGTTTCTTTTGTGCCTCTCTTCAAAGGCACAACTGCGTGGACAAAGAAACCTTATGCAGTGSTCTGAGGAGGATGGTGGTGGAGCAGGGTCTGGTGTGGCCTCTGGGGACTGAAACTGCGGATTCTGAGCTGTTTGGACTTTGACCAAACTCTGCCAACAATCCAAACTTCCTGGAGCCAGCAGGACATCCCTGGTCAGACAGGATTCCTGGAAGAGCTGTGCTTTTGGGATGGGGTCTGGGCTGTCTGGTGAAGGCAGCTAGCGTGTGGGCTTTCTGAGCAGCTCTGAAATGTTGAGGATGTCTTTGTGCGTCACCGTAGGAATCCATGAAAGTCCTATTCATGCAGTTGGCATTATAAAGTTTAAAGAACCGTTTATGCAGGGAATAGGCTTGCCCCTAGAAAGAGATAGCTGGCTCAGCAGCTGTGTGCAGCTCAGTTGTCGCCACATGGTCTAGGATTTATCCTGCTTGTAAAACGCTGCATTTAAAGAATGCTTCCCCCAGAGCCACTTGTGCCACATTCTTTGTATCTGTGTGTATTCCCTTATCTTTCAGCTCCCTGCTTTCCAAGTACAATACAGATTAGCTGTGGAGAATGTCCAGCCCCTTTGGAGGTGGGCAGTGGTGGCTGTGAGCCATCTTCTGAATTGGGAAGCTGAGAAGAAGCTTCAAAATGGTTTACCTGTTTGGAAACTGGGAGACCTGTGGTGTCTTCCTAATTCACATTGACATACCTGGTTATCTCTTTCAGTGTGTTTGGGTGCCTGTTCCTGCATCCAAGGCCCTTCAGTGTGAGGATAGTTTTGTTCCTCAAAATTTCACCTTCCCTGAGTCTAGCAGGGAGTGCTGCATTCTCCTGTACTTGAGCCAGAAGGTGAGACCTGCAGGGCTTAGTGTTTCGGGGCATGTCTGTCATCCAGGAGCTGTGCAGAAATCTTGCAGCAGTCCCCTCATGTTATTCTGTAGTTGTTCATTTGTATGTGAGAGGTGGGGGTAGCCTGGTCCTGGGAAATGCCCCCTTTTTAGAAAGGAGAGAAAAGCCAGCATGAACAGGAGAATAAGCTGGTAGCACAGGAGGGCTTGGCAGCTGTCCTTACATGGGTTCTTTGGCTGGAGAACCTGARTGTTCCTGGGCGTGGGCTGTGTGGAGAAGGACAGTTCTGGGCGGATGTAATGAGTGTGACCAACTGATGGGAGCAGATTGCCTTTCACTCTGTGCACCTCCTGCTAAAAATACCAGGGTGTCATGGGAAGGGAATGGTGTAGGTTGGAAAGCCTGTGTGTGGGCAGAGCGATGGTAGCAGCCTGTTCCTGGGGAAATGCTGATGGAGCCCAGCACTGTTGGAGCAAGGACCCAGCACAGGGAGAGCCAGGCACTGCAGCCTCTCACAAGGGCCATGGTCTCCTCTAGGAGAGTGGATGTTCCTCCTGGTGTTTGAGAGTGAAACATGGTGGGAGATACGGCTCCTTGCCCAGGTTTCTTACAAATCTGGCAGTGTCCTCTGCATGTCACTGACCGAGTAACACACTTGTTTTGTTGATTTGGAGTGGGAAAACATAGCTGGAGTGGGAGTGCACATGGCAGATGCTTGTGTTCTCTCAGAAAGCCTGGGGGTAGTAAAGACCTAATTAGCATTCTTGTGAAGGCAAGTCATAGGGAGACTCCAAGATTTAGGTTTGCAAGGAGGGAATTGGCATCAGTGAAAACAACAGATTGCTGAAAATGTGCAAGCAAAGTACTTGATGCTCTGGTGGAGGAGAGAAGGCGGCGTGGCAGGGGCGGTGGGAACAGTCAGGTACGTGGTACAAGGGCACAGATTTCYTTCAGCATTGATGGAATGGTGGCCTCCAGTCAGTGTCCTGTGTTAAGTGCCTTGTACTTTCTGCTGARCCCCACTCTGGTGGTGCTGAGGTGAAAAGATCCATCTCAGGATTTTGACTTGGTGAGGAAAGGTGAGCTCTGCAGTGCCAGAGGGTCCCCAGCCTGCCCGTGTTCCAGACTATTGACTGTCAGGGGTTAAGTGGCAGATTGCTTTGTCTCTGCAGTCCCATTTCATTTGTTGTTTTGGAAGGTTTTCTTTGGAGGTGRTCCAGAAATAAAATCCTTGTGTGAGGCCAGTGATTTCCCAAAGTTTGTGATTGTTTTTCCCGGTACCCTTTTGTCTCTGAAGGAGAACTGTACATGTGCTTATGTTGGCTGGGAGTGATGCTCTTGGAGAAAGCAAATTAATGTTTAAGACATTGAACCTCCGGTGTAGAGCTAATCACCATATTTCTGCATTTGCAGTATGTTTTCTGGCTTTCATTTATCATGGTGAAGTTTAGTTGAGCACAGCTCTCTTGCTGGCCTTCCAGTCCTCTGCCTGAGGCACATATGCTTCCATTAATTTTCTGCTATTATCCACTCGGGTGTCCTGTGTGATCCAACATGCTTAATTTCATTCTGCTGAGCACCAGCTCTTCCGATCTGAAGTTAGCAGTGTGATTTGCAAGCATCATAAGGAAATGAATCTTTCTTTTCTGGAGATAACTGCTTCCTGAATTTCTGTTCTATTTGTAATGCGCTAATAACCTCCATCCACCAAATCCTCTCAACTGTTTGTGTCCCCTGGGTTTCTGTTGGACTGGAGCATTCCTTGCTGTGTTATTGTTGCGTACAGAGCCTGCTGAGGACCCTTTGTGCTTGGTGCWGTTCCAGGTCAAAGCTGCTCGCTGTTCTGGACACGTTACAGGCTCTTTAAGGAATGCWGTTGTGCAGAGCTGCAGCAAATACTTGAAGACATGGGTGTCAGAAGCCTTTGGAAAAGGGAAAGTTACTGTGGATCCATAGGCTGAGCACATGAATCCAGGAAACGTGGACTTGTGATGAGTGTAGAGCTCTGATGTAGAGCACAGATGATGGTATAAAAGCTGGTTTTAAGCAGGCTGASTTTCAAAGCTGGCCAGCCTACAAAGCATGACCAAGGGCAGAGTCTCTTTGGGAGCAGATGGGCAGACAGGAGAGCAGTGAGAAGGCTGTGCTGTGGATTTGCAGCTGCTTGATGTTTTTAAAGCGTGGCTTCAAAGATAGGGTGCTGTGGGTATCTTTGTTCCTGGCTGAAAGGCTTGGGCTGCCCTGTGGCTCTGACACCCTGAAGTCCTCTGCAGCATCCCTGTCATCTGCTCCCACCCTCTGATAATTGTGCAAATGTTCCTCTGCTTCTGCTGCATCACTTGTGCTGGGCTGAAGTCGTTCACAGCCTGGATTTCCGAGCTAGAAATGCCTGATGATCAGGCCCCAGAGCTGGATAAAAAAATGCACGAAAGTTGTGGACTGAGCAAATACCTCTCATAGCAGACTGTTTGCACAGAGAAGTGAAGTTTAGAAGCAAAAGCAAACACGCACTGGCTAACGGAGAGGGCGAGGCAGGGGAAGAACAMAAAGACACGTTTCTCTGTCTGCAGGTTCATTTCTTACTTGGCTGCTCAAGCATTTAATGCTGACGGTCCAGAAGTTGACAAGGCAATGTTTTGGAATATCCTTGTTAAACCACTCAGCCAGAGCAAGGCRTTCAAAGCCAAACAGTTCATGAGACTTTCTGCCTGTGCAGGCACTTGTGTGACCTGGGGGGCTCTGCTGCCCTTGGGGGTCCAATGCTGTCTGTGATGGGAGATTCCTCTGTTTGCTCATCTCCTTGAGAGCAGGAGAGAAGTGTGGCTGAGCTCTTGGCCTTTGGGCTCACACATTTGTGCTGCTCAGGGTTGTGTAAGATGAATCTAATAAGGCTGCTAACATAGTCCAGTTCCCCTACCTGAGGACAGCTCTGTGTCCCACAATCAAGGATGAGTGGGTACCTGTGGAGGGAGATTTTGTTTTACAGCTCCCTTTCTAGTGCCCATGTCTTTGAAATGCTTATGTGGGATCTCTTTTGATGGTGCCAACCAACAGAACAGTCAATGGGCAGAAATTAATGCACAGGAAGTTCCACTTAAACATGAGAAAGAATTTCTTTACTGTGCAAGTGTCCACAGCCAGAGGGATTGTGGAGTCTCTTTCGTGGGAGATATTCAAGAGCTGTCTGGATACAATCCTGTCCCATGTGCTTCAGAATCACCCTGCTTGGACAGGGAGCTTGGACCAGATGATGCACTGTGGTCCTTTCCAACTGGACCAGTTCTGTGATTCATCCACTGTGGGGGTCTGCAAGGCAGCAGGAGGTCTAGGGATGTGTAATGATGGACCAGAATATTTAATTAGCTAATGATGTTCTATAATTTAATTAAAAGCATCTTAGAATATCTAGGCAGCAGAAGAAGTATGTCTTTGCCTCCCCTCAAGCYTACTGCTGATAACTGCATTAATCCATTTGCATTTGTTCTGTAAAGGCATGTTTCTATCAGGTTTTCAGGAAAGCCTGTTTCCTTTTAAATGGAAAAAAGATAAGGCAAGACACTTGAGTCCTTTGTGGGTAGAGCCTATAATCCTCCACGTGAGGGAAGTTCTGTTTGAGGCTTTGTCTAGCRTTTCAGTGGTACAGTATGTTGCTGACTATTCTCAGCCTGCTTTGCATAGGTAATTAATTTGTCCCCTGCAGTAATTTCTCTGTAGTGATAATGCGGTAAATGCCAAACTTAGGTGGTTMTGTGTGAGTACATGTAAAAGAACTAGTCACGGTGTAAATGAGTGAGATGATGAGATGGGTGCATAGAAAATACTGTGACTGCACTGTTTTCACYGGGTAATGCAAATAGCTCAGGCTCTGAACAATTCATAGTCTGGCCCTGATAACAGTGAGTACAAAGAGTGCAGGGCACACCTGGAAAATCTTTTTCATGGGTGTTTTCCATTTAGCCCTTGCACTGGCAAAGTTTTTTTTTGCTG
>NW_026623609.1:195970-267063 GCF_030028575.1 Malurus melanocephalus
GATAGGGAAATTGAGGTTTGGAGACCTTAAGTGACATGTTCCAGAAAGATGTTATCAGAGCTGAGATTAGCCGTGGGGTGTTTTGTGGCTTTGCATCTTGTGCTGCTGAACATCCGTGCAGAGAGAGCGTGGGTTAGGCACCCTGAGACACGCCAGCTCTCAGTTCCCTTGGGCTGGATGGCAGAGTGCACAAATGCAGCTTTGCCTTTTTCCTTCAAGGGGTACAAAGGGCTGGTTGCCAGCCAAGAGAGCAGAGCTGAGGATGCTTTAAAGAGGAGGTTCTGTATGCAAAGGGCACTGTATATAATTGGGCTGAGCTGTGTGTCAGCTGTTTCCTGCTGTGTGGCATTTGATCTGCAGCAGAGATCAAGTCCTGGTGACGTCGTCCATTGAAGCTTGTGCTGCTGCTGCTTCAAGGGAAGCCTGTATTACTTATTCATGTGGTTTTCAGAAGTTGTCCCACAAGAATATGTTTGAGGGTCATTTTGTTTTTATTTTCTCTTCTTCAAATGCTTTCCATCTACTAGATGTTCTCTTTGTCAGTCATTTCTTCAGAAGCAAACATGGCTGGCATTCTTGGTAGTTTCTGTTTAAAGGAAAAAAGTTGAAAATCAGCAAAGGCTTCTGTTGTGCGTGCATTTTTTTCTTYGCGTGCAGGGTCTTTCAGTGCTCAATTCTAAACGGTTGAATTATTAAACTTGAAAAGCATCTGYTCTTTAGAAAGCATTCACATGTCTTGTAAACATGATGGATAACAAGGCAGAGCCTAATGCAATTGACAGAGCTTTGTTCACGTTTGCAATATGGGTTTATGTGAACTGTTATTTTAAAGTTGGGGGGTTTATGATTTACTGCTGGGGTAGCTGATGGCTGCTCTTCTGCTGGACTGAGCATGCTGTGTGGAGCTGGGTTTTTTGTGGCAGGTCAGGGGTGGTGCATGGGTGGAGGTGAAAGGCTGGTCCAGGAGGTGCTTTTTTGGATGGATATCCCTCTGTTCCCGATGAGCAGCAGCCCCCCATGCCCTTGAGGGAGGCTCTGGGCTGGAAGTGAGCCAGCATTAGCCCATGGCTGTCAGTCAGGAGCATTGCTGTGGCAGTGCTGTTGGCACTCAGGGCTGTGGTTCACACTGAGCTGTCTCTGTCCAGAGCTGTGCTGCCTGGCACAGGGGCACAGTGGCACAGGGAGGTGTGTGGTGCAGTTTGCTGTGGACCAGGGGCTCAGRGATTACCCCTCTGGTACAGGGAATGATCTATCTGTGCACATGGCATCTGTGTCCTGCCCTGCAGCGCTCCTGTGCCCTGGGACAGGTTCTCAGTGCTTTCTGCTGTGGCTGTGCCTGGGAGGAGCTCAGTGCAGGTGCAGCCATGTCCCTGCTGTGTGCWGGGGGAGGAAGGACTGTGCCTGCTGATCTGCTCGAGGTGTTTCTGCAGCTGTAATGCCCTGAGATTTGGGTTTGCTCATATTGTCCTTATCTCTGTACCGACTTCAGACCCTTTTCTGGTAAGGAGACAGAGAAGGAGTGATGGATTTGCACTGAGGCGTTCCTGGCTCCAGGGCTGGCTTTGCTGTATGCTTCTTCCTCRGTGCCTCTGGAGCTCATTTTTTAAGCTTATGGATGTGCAGAATAATCAGTTCTGTCAGCAGCTGCCTGGGCAGCACAGGARGCCTGTGCAGTCCTACCTACAGCATCTGAACCTCTGCTCCAAAGGACTTTTCCCCTCTCCTCCCACCCCACCCACTGCGAATAACTAATAACCAGYGCAGAACTGATGGTGGTTGGGAGGCCAAACTGGACTTGAAAACTTTCCCACATGAAACACACTGGCAGTGCCAGCAGAGATGAGGGCGAGAGGAGACAGCTCTGCTGTGCCAAAGCGCTCTTTCATCTCCTTTCAGCTCTCCCCGTGAGGGGTCCTGGCTCACAGCACATAGATGCCTTGTGCAGATGTCTTGGCTGGGAAAGAAGTGGCCCCTTTTCCCTCCCAAGCAGAGCAGAGAGATATAAGAAAGCTATTGATCTGCCTGTAGCCAGAGTGAGCTGAGCCAGGCTCTGCAATGCTTTATTGAACTGGGTTAAGGCTTTGTTTCTTACTGGAATTAAAACAGAAAAAAAAAACCAACAATAACAAAAGTAAAGAATTAAAGGCTGAAAGGTGAGGTTTTTCWGTGTTGGTAAACAGATTGCTGGGCGTTGTTTACCTGCTGGTTATTTCCCAAGCAAATTAGAGGGAAGAGCAGASCCTGAACAAAGGCTGTTCTTTCTCATCCTGCTCTGGAGGGAGGCGGGTGACCATGGGATCGGCCAGGCTGGCAGTGGGCAGCCAGAGCTGTCTCATGGTGTGGGGTGGCAGGAATCCAGTTGTTAATGGGCAGGTGCTTCTCCTGCTGGTGGGAATCGCAGTGGCCCTGTTAGCAATGGTGAGAAAGATGCCAAGGAATGGCTGGGCTGGGAAGCTGAACTCCATTGTGGCCTTTCCCTGTCAGTCGCTTGCCCCTCAGGGGTGCACAGGAAATCTGCCTGGCCAGGATTCACTGCTCCATTTCAATTCTGCTGGAGAAAAAACAGAACAAGTGCTCTCCAGGGTTCTTAATCYGGTCTTTTTCCTGAGCACTAAATTCAGCCTTCGAGTCTTTCCCCTCTGGTAAGCAAGTATTTTTGAGGAAAAACKGATTTTGAAAACAGTATAATTTATTTCCTTGGTACTCTCCTGGAATAGTCATCAGTCTTAGCTTTGCATTCCCTTGGCTGCTGTTGAGAAATGATGCTTCAGTGCCACGCTGCTGGCACCGCCTGTCTCAGCCYGAGCAGGTTGGTTAGAGCAGGGAGCCGTGGCTGTGATGGTGCCAGCACGGATAAAGAACCCTCTGGATCACGTTCAGTGTTGGCCAGAGGACTGCAGCAGCCAGCTCTGCAAATAGGAGGGATTGGAATTGATGCTCTGCGTCTGAAGGTGTTAAAATTTMACTGTAATTGTAATTTAATCTTACTTGTGTGGTAGGGTGTAAGCATGAGGCCGTACCGAATGGTTCTTTGGTGGTGGAGGCTCAGAGCTCTGCATGGTGCCCATGGTGTAGCTGGTCTTGCTTTGGTCAGTAGAGCCAAGAGGTTGGACAAGAGCAGAGCCCACTGCTCCTCTGAAMTGCCCTGCCAGACTCACAGTGTCTTGTTCCATTTGGAAGAAATAGGGTTGATTTGTTGTACCATGTGAACTTCAGATGAAACGTCCCCTGCTTGGTGCCTGTGCAGTGGTTGGTGTCACCTCCTCCTCACTTTGCTCACGTGCTGTAGAAGAAATGCTCCTTAGACTTGGGAGGGGAAAGGGGCTTTTCTGGGTGCTTTCAGTTGCGAGAGAGCRCTGCAGTGATCTTTAATCCTAAGGTGCAAATTGCCATTGCAGCATTTTCCAGGGGAAAAGCAGCCTCGAGAGGAAATGGAGCTATAAATGAGGCTGGCTGGGCTCCTGGCTTAGTGTTTTGAGTCAGTTTGTGCTCTCCCTTCTTGGCTGCAGGCCAGGCTTTCAAAGGCAGCTTGGCAGAGCTGTGCTGCGTGCTCAGGTACCCCCTAACCCTCGCCTGCTGATGTTCTGATAAGCGAGTGCGTGCACGCTGTGCTGGGGCTGATCACATGCACGCTCAGCCCCGCTTGCCAGGGCTGTGCTTTGAAGGCTCTGAGTGTGTGCTGGCATCATGCAGTTCACCCACAGACTCKGAGAATCTAACCTTGTAATTTTAGCAGCTGGCTCAGCGCTGCCTCTGTGCAGATAGGCTGGTTAAAACAAATAAATAAATATACAGGCCTGTTTCCTGTGCCTGTCAATATTGGAATAATTTTAAATGGTGTGTTTTCTCCTGGTCACTGACCTATAGTTTATTCCATTATCGACTGCTGGGTTACTGGCTCTTTGTATTCTGTGGTTAAGTGAACTGTAAGGCTGAAATCGCTTGGCTGCGATGGTGTTGCTGGGCAGGAACTCGGCTCTGGCTGACTCACATTGGGGTGAAAGTGTACCCTCTGGCAACTCAAACACTCATTTATCTCCACCTCCCCCCCAATAAACGGGTTAAACAACATAGTGGAGTATTGATCCTGCTTTCATCTGGCGGCCCTAGGCTGTAGCAGTTACCTTTGTGCCACATTCCTGCTGCTTTCCCAACAATGCCGTACATTTTCTCCAGAGCTCTCRCCCTCCCCTTGGTGACCTTCTCTTGGTTTGGCAGTGCTGGGCTCTGCTGACGGCCGCCTCCACTGCTGTGAACGTGTACAGCACCAGCGTGGGCACAGCTTGGCAGCCTCTGTCGGTAAAGGCTCCGTTGGTGTGATGCTGTGAGCGCTGGAAAGCGGAGCTTTGCGGTTTGATAATGTGCTTTTGTTCCTCWGGCTCTGTCCTAGGAACTGCTGACCTTCGGCAGGGTCCTGGAATGACCCCACTGTTCTTTTGGGGTGGTCAGGTGGGCTCAGGGCGGGTTGAGGACCGTGCACCTCCTGTCTTGTCAGTGCCACTGTTACTGGGGTTGTTCAGTGATTGCTGCCACATTTTCATCTGGTCTTAGGGCAATTGTGGACCTTTACCGGTGCAGTGGCTTGTTTAAAACACTGACTAAGACTCCTGGACAGGCCAGCATTGCTGCTCTTAGCAAGGCGCTTCCTCTGGAAATCCTGAAGCTTCTGGTTGTTGCTGGTGGGTGATTTGGGTACAGCTCGATGTGAGCCCCTAGATTGCCTTGGCTGTGTCATATAAAGGCTCTGCAAACATAGGGGCAGGCTATGCTAACACCCTGCACACCATCATCCTTGCTGGCAGCTTGGGGCAGGTTGTTCTAACACCCTGCACACCATCATCCATTTCCATGCTGGCAACACCAGCATTATTTCAGCCCGGGATTGGGCTGAGGAGCTCCAATCCACCTCTCTGCTGAGCTGCACRTGTTTATTTACAGAGGAGAGGGAGCTTCACTCTTTGTCCCTGTTAGTGTGAACATTTGCTCTGAGCCTGCACGTCCTGCCTGGGACTGCCTTGGGCACTCTSGGTTTTTTGGCTGCGGTAGAAAAGTAGTTTTAGTACACAAATATTCAGAAATGCTGTTCTGTATGATCCTATATTCAYATTTCAGGTCTTATGAGGACTTGATCTTTGTTGGTAACTGCTTTRCGTGTCTTGCTCGTGGGCTGTGGGGGTGTTAAAAAGGCCCGTTTGTGTGCTGCTCATCTTCCCAACCAGATGCATCCATCATCTTCAAAAGAAGCAAGGGAGAAGGATGGCTCACACTCTCATACTTTTTATTTCTCTTTTTTTTTTTAGCTGTSAGAATTTGGCATCCAAATAAACAGGTGTTCTGGCATAAGAGAAGAGGAGTGCTTGTCTCTGAGCTCCTGTCTCTTGTCACGTGAGGATCTTCAGGAAGTCTTTATCAAAGAGCAGACTTTAGTAATGATGTAATTTTTTTTTTTTCCCCCAGCTAAGGGATTGATGAACTGGGTTCCTGGTGTGTGCAGCAGGGTAGGCTGGTGCTGAAGGTAAAGTCTCTGGAGTGCAGCCCAAAAATCACCTTGAGTAGAATGAAACTCTGAGAGTAAATAATGTCACTGTCCTGCAAACATCTGGCCTTATGAGGCAAATATTTGGGATTGTCAGTCCCAGCATTATGTGCCATGTTCAGATGAGGTCATGCCTGCTGTTACTGGTAGACAGTGCTGGGAATAACCCTTGAACCTCTCAGGAACCCAAGTCTGAAAGTTCTAGAGACGTGATTTTGGCACTTTGGCTCACAAAATGCGCATCAACATTTTATGTGTGTTTTTTCCCACAACCTGTTGTCTTGCCTCCAGGATTTGATTTGTAAGACTGGCCGTGTTGGTTGCTGGATGTGGAGAAATCCACATGGATAACTGAAAAAGCTTTCTAACAGCAGTGCCCTCTTGCCCGWGCCCTGCAATGGGTGTGTGCAGAAGAGAGGCTGAGCCTCAGAAAGGTGAAGACAGGAAACCTCTGATCAGCCYTAACTTTGTTCCTTGGCTTCCAGGCAGTGCCAATTCTGAGATAAGGCAAACACTGCAGTGACCTTATCCAGGGACCTCGCTGACGTCAACGTGTGCCTGTCCATTAACCTCGCTGGACTTTGGGTCAGGTTTCTTTGAAGGCTGCACATTGAAAGCAAAGAACCAAAGGCTAGCTGGGGTCACTCAGTCTTTGCTGGGGTCACTCCAGTCTTTGCTGGGGTAACTGGAGCAAAGGCAAGGGGCAGGCTGTGTGAGTCAGTCTGTCCACATATGAGGGCTTTTCCATGGCCCTCTGTCTTGAGCTTCACAGGGCAAACATCTCTTACAGATCTGCTGRACCTCTTGATGTGCATCTCCCTTTAAATGTTTGTGTGTGTTTCCCTGGGGCACTTTGAAAACCTCTAGAGATGCCTAAAAGGATTGAGGTACTCAGGTGTCTGTGCACAGGATCATCACTATAATCTTGGTTTTATTTTGTCCTTTAAAAAAAGCAGGATCTAAGCAAATGGAAATGTTACCATGAGCCTTGTGTGGCTTTGTGCTTTAATGTGGTGTCTCAGGGCAGCGAGAGAGATACATTATGAAGTTCTTGCTTTGAAAGGACCTCAGTGGCAGCAGCCAAACTGGGCAGCCTTGGAGAGGACTCATATTCTGCTTTTTGGTGCTTTGTGTTGGGGAATGCTCTGTGCCTCTGACTTGCTGTGAAACTCATTGTGACTCCTGCACCATAGAGAAGTCCAGGTGCAAGCCCAGCTTGGTAATTTATAAGTGAATGACATTAACTGGGCAGGAAATGTTCCTGCTTGGCTTTAGAGCTCTACATAGCAAACAAAGAAACAGAAATAACAAACAGTGGGTTTACTTAGGAGTAGTGTGACTTTGCTTTTTATTGTTGAGCAGCAACTTTCACATAGTTTGACCTTCCTCCAAACCACAGCATCTCTGCCTGCAGGCATGCTGGTGGGTGTCTGCTCCTCAGGTTTGCCTGCTGTGTTCATCGTGTTGGTACCTGAAGTGTTTTGGTACCTCACTGACTGTTCTGCTGCTCCTTTCCTCCCCCATGCGTGTGCTGCTTCCTCAAGGCATTTTGGCACCGAGGAGAARGCAGAAGTAGCATTTAAAACATAAAGAATTCCAGATGTGAGCATGTCTTGGACACTGCTAGAGGAGGAGAAATGCGTAATCCACACAGGTGTTCACATTATGGTGTGGCCACATGGTATGTGTGGATAAATAGCCCAGAGAAAGCTGATGGTTTTTTTAGGTTTGTTTCCTCTCTCCTTTTTTTAAACTGTAAATTGAAATCCACACTCTGGGAGCCTGCAACTGTATACCTGCTAGCTGCACTCCCTGCTGCAGTGTCAGCTCSATGGCTGGAGCTTCACATTCTTAAATGGCAGCGATGAGGTGTTAGAAGTTCCCCTCTTCCTGCTGGAGGAGGATGGAGGAGGCCCCTGAGAGCTGTTTGCTGTAGGAAATGAGAATTGCTGAGATCCTGTGTTTCAGTGGAGTCTGTGTGATCCCTTCACCTTGTGAAGRCTGAAATAATGCTGGTGTTGCCACTTCAGCCCTGTCCTGATAGCGAAGTCTGGTCCTTCTTCTGAAGTAAAGATTTGCCTCTGCCACCATTCTCTACGAGGACAGGCCAGCAGAGTCCCCATCCCCTTGATGGGAACCATAGTGCTTACACTTCCCTGAATGCTATGCAAAACATTTTGCAACTTTATTTTCACAAAAAATGGGCTAAATGGTCCATGTTGTACTTGCATGCTAATGAAACCAAATAGTAGATTTTCTTTTCCTTGGTGAGAGGTTCCATTTTGACCCTCTTGAGCATCTTGAACACAAGATCACAGGAGGCTTGTGAACAAGACAGTCTTAATTTTATGGGAGGTACATGGAAAACCCATCACTTCTTCTGTTGCTAGTTCTCTTTGAAGGCTTTTTAGTGACTRAGGTATTACTGCTGTTGACTGTGTGTTGGTTTCATGACAATTGATCTTTGTAGAGATTATTTCAGTCCTTTTGTTTACCGGGTACCTCAAAACAAGGAAGCATTACCGGTGGGTCTGTATCTTTTCCACTGATGTAGCAGATTCCAAAATGCCAAATGGGGATTGGTCTGCTCATAAAGGTGCTCTTGGAAACTTCTTATGCTTCATACAGGCCTTGTGCATTGATTGGAGCAAATGACATTGAACTCTGGAACTCTTCAATTATTTTTGGGTCTGGAGTTGATTCGGAGTGAAAAATGGATGTCACAAGACTCTTGAAGATCCTGCCCGAGGTGATGACACCCATTCCAGGCCATGCAGGCAGCTCATGTGCMCATGGTGAGCAGCACCTCCCTGATAACAGGCTGTTGCACAAGGAATGGAGGGGTGTCCCGAGGGCTTCCTGGCTTTCTGCTGCCTCTCTAGCTCTTTATTCACATTTTTTTAAATGGATGGTCAGAATTCTCRGAGCAGTTTGATTTAAAGAAGAAATGTCGAGCTGAAGGAATTTAAAAAAAAAACCTCCTCAATCCAAACACAACAGAGGATTACCTAATTTRAGGCTGCTGTCTATACCCTGTCACACTCTCTTACTCCTGTCAGTCAGGGATCTTTTTATGTGTGTACGAATTTTCTGAGACAGACCTTGCAGTCTGAGGCTGAGGTATCTTCCTACATATTTCAGGCTGTTTCAGGAATCTGCTTGAGGTGCTGTTTCCCCTTTCCCATTTCACAGCCACGCTGCTGATCAGACAGGGAATTGATGTTTCGACCTCAGTCTTCAGAGGAAAATCCTGAAGTTGCCTGGGAAATGCTGCCATGTGTGAGCAGAGATGTGACTGTCTGGACCAGTGGGAAGGAGGATGCACACGCTGACCAGCCAGGCTTTGTGGAGCCAAATCCTCCCTAGCTGGTTTTGATTTGGTGTGAAAGGTTCTGCTCCAGGCTGCTGACATCCCCAGCCCAGCAGCGTGGCATGAGCAGTTCTTGCGTGAGACCTTTCYTGATTTCTGTCCTGACCTGATGTGYCACGTTCTGGAGACGATGGTTTTRTAAAGATGCTCTTGGGTGCTGAGTGAAGTGTTCTGATATATATTCCCCCCCAGCCCCGTGGAGTATTATTTTTCTGTTCTTCTTAGGTGAAAAAGAAGAATCTGGCAACTGTGTRGGAGGCTGTTGCTTTGACTGGTGTACACAAGCATTAAAAATGATGAATCTAGGGGTTTTATTTGGGATTTTTTGCTGTTTTTTTTTAACTCTTTGAGTTCTTCTGAACATCTCTGCATGCAGGTAGAAAAATAAAACCTAAGTTATGATCAATGCCTTTTCCCAGGAGAAATGCTGAGTGTCAGGGGAGCGTGGGATTGGGGCTACAGCATTCCCAAATGTGTCCTCTCATGTGTTTCCCACCACATGGGGCCCAGAGCAGTTATCTGAAACAGTAGTAATGTAAATTGAATGAGCAGTCCAGTTAAATAAGTAATGAAGTTAGCAGGGTGCCTAATTAAATTAAATTCAAAATTATGTATGGATGATGCCTTTCTAATAATTGCTGTAGGTTTGTCATTGAGGAGCTCCACGCTGCCCTCCTGGATGAAGTTTCCCCTCTCCTGGATGAAGTTTCCCCTTTCCCAGGTGGATGTTGGTACCTCAGAGGGATGTGTTTTACACCTCACTTTGCTTTGGTCTCCTCCCCAATGCTCTTGTGACCATGGCAGTGTTGCTGTTTTTTCTGTTTTGCTGAGATGTGTGGAGGGAGTTTRGGTGATAACAGTCTCTGCTGCTTATATGATGGTTTTTTCACATTTCTGCAGAGGGTTTCTGGTTTGCTCCTGGACTAGTCTTGGTTCTGTTTCCTCAGTCCCTGTTCCCCACTGATCTCCTTGAAGGGACTGTCCCCTGTTGTTCCCATCCTTATGGTGCCTGGTGGGTTGCTCCTGTTTCCATAAAGCAGGATGGCAGGTCTGGTAACTGGGCACCATGATTTAGCCCATTTCTTTATTTAAAAATAAGCTCTTAATTTCCATCCTTCTGGGCTTCTTTTGAACCGCAGCGCTTTGAAGGTGTCAGTTTGGGAAAAACATTAAGCTGAGGCTGAAGAGCAGTTTTGAAGTGAGGGAAAGACACTGAAAATAAAGACATTTGAGAGGATGCAGCCATTCCAGCCTCCAAAGGGAATTCTCTTTCCAGACAGCACGCTGAAGGCAGTCTCTGCCTGTCCTGAGCACGGTCAGGCACTCAGTGCATTTTGAAGATGGGTTGTCAAGGCAGAGCTGGCTCTGGCTGGCAATTACTGACCTTTGAGGTAATGTGTCCTTAATAGGAGGATGTGAGTCCATCAGAGGAAGAATTGTCATTGTCATTATCATCTTTTYACCTCCTTTTGAGAAGGGCAGGTCTCTCAAAGGCCCTCTGCTCCAGCAGAGCTAACTGGTCCTGCTCCTCCAGGAGAGGACTGCTGCCTTTTCTGAAGGCCAGAGTAGATGTGAGGAGAGCCCAAATGACCAGAGCCCTTGCTGCTTTTTGAATCCCCCCCTGCCCTGCTGTTCAATTTTTGTGTGCAAACTCCCAGATGGTGTCTCCAGTGTGGTATCTGAGCTGGGGACCCACAGCTGGCGGTGTTTTTTGGGCAGGGAGATGTTCTGCATGAATCAACACAGAGAGACGCCTGGGACAGCAGCTACCGTGATGAATTASGGAAGATTTTTGTCACGTTCAGGGCAGTCTGATTCTTCCTTGTTGATGGTTTCTCTGGGAAAACCTCCAGGTGATGAACGGGAGGATCATRCAACCGCTTTTTCTCCAGGAATGGCACATGCTTTGCAGCGCTTCCACTGTGCTGCTTCATCAGGGAGGTCCTTTGAAAACCTTTAATTAGTCCTTGATTGGCTTTGGCACCTCTGTGCCCACCACCCCTGTGACAGAAAGACTGAAGACCCTTGTAACCCCCTGTCCCATGTGGAAGTGGAAGGATCTTAGTAGAGCCAGAGAAGTTCAGTAAAGCACAGGGTGTAGTGACTGATAGAACGAAGTGATTTGCATGGGTGCAGTGACCTGAGCAGGCTCTGCACATTTCATGCACAGTTGCGTTAAAGGGATGCTGATCATTTTCAGCATGACCTGCTAATTATTAGAGCAGATGAAAGCCTTTTTTTTTTTTTTCCTCTTTAAATCCTTCTCCCCCCTCCATTCTCTCTTCTTCCTGCTCCTTCCCCAAGCCCTTATCTAAGCTAATCAACATGACACAAACAGCCAAAAAAGCAGTATTCTTATAGCAGCTATTAACCAGAAAGGAGACAGCAGGCGTCTGGAGCCCCTCGGGAGGGACTCGCCTGGTATAACCCATTGCTTTTAACAGCCAGAGTGAGAGCTGCAGAGTCAGAACAGAAAAGCTTTAAGCTTCTTTCTTTTGAGGTCCTAATACGCAGTGACCTGTATGCTGTAATGTAGATTTTTAAGAARACCCAAGTGTGGAATTTCAGGGGTGGTGAGAGCTTTCCCAGATACTGGATACATGCCTGATTAAACATAAATTAATATCAATAGATATATATCTTTTTGGGTAAGTTTTCCAAAGTTTCAGCCATATGTCTGTGTCCTTCAAGGAGAGTCTTTCCATCCCAGATGTCTGTTTATTGTTGATGCAGTGTCCCTCAGCAGCAGAACACACAGCTAGGGGAGGGTTGTGTTAATCTGGTGAAGTAGTTCCTGTGATTGCATCAAGCTGGCCACGAGTTTGTTTTCTCCCATATTTCAAGCATTTGTTTTATCTAGAGCTGTGGGAGGGATTTTCCATTGTCYTCTGCTCTGTGTTAGACGAACACTTAGAAGTTTGTGGTTGTGGTGATAACGGAGCAGGCTGAGACAGAGGACAGACGTGTCTTAGGAATTTCAGCTGCGGTGGTACGCTGGAGGGAGGCTGAGCAAATGGACACAGTGTTTAAATAGTGTGTCCTGAATTGCTTTAATTTGGTTTCTTATTTTGTAAGCCATTGGCTGGGTTTTCTGTCCTTTCAGAAATCAGCAGCTTCTTATGAAATATGGAGCTGTTTAAAAACAGACAGCAGCTGCTCCATCCTTGCGTCAGCGCGGACTCGGCAGAAGGAAGGGGAATGGTAGACGGTTGTTTAGCTGTGATATTCTTCCCTTCATTGCTGTTGTCATATTGTGTTAACAGAAGGTCTGATCAAATATACACCAGGAAAGTAAGACTTAATGTTTCTTTGTTCTCCTGGAATGGTGTTGGGAGGGGAGTGGGGGAATGTTTGAATGAGACTTTTATTTATGTGGTTCAGATAGCTCAGCATTGCCTGTGTCGGTAGGTATGTTGCTCTGCTCTCATTTCTTAGGCTGCTTGCTGTATTTTTAGCTGGGAAAAGTCTTTACTTTGTTTGTACAAAACCTCTGCTATGTGGTACGGAAACTCTGGGGGGGGTGGTGGTGTAAGTATTTAACGGGGAGGGTATGATCTATTCACACTGACTTCCTAACTTGTTTTAAACTCTTTTCTTTAAAAAAAAATCTCAGCCAGATTCTTTAAAAAATAAAATGAAAAATGAGGAACATTGTTGCACAAGAACTGGAAAGAACCCAAATAGTTTGCTTACTGTTAAAATTGCGACATGACTGGAAACATTTGGTAAAGAAAAATTAATTGCCTGGTGTATTTGTGGTTTCCTGTTGAATCTCAATTTCTAGAGGAGGTTGAAAATCCCATGGATGTTTCCTCAGATTACTAGATAGCATTATACCTTGTGTGCATGATGAAAGACCTTCAGTAAAGCGTGCCAGATATCCATGGCTTGCTATAAAAAGTCTCTCCCATCTGGAACAYKACTGTTTTCTCCTTTTTAGTAGGAYGATTTGAGCAGAGATAAACTTGCAGTGAAATTTAGCCTGGTCCAGTCTTGCTTCACTGCCAATACGGACTTCCTTGCAGTCTGGGAGTCACCCGAAGGAGGATGCTCCTCCTCCTRTGGTCATTAGTCCTCAGACAGACCTTTTAATGAGTTTTGAAGCCATGGGCATGGATGGCTGGTAAGAGAGGAGGAGAGGGCTGAGCAGTTGTTGTTCAACAGCGGGGTTTGAACGTTGTTGAAGATCCACTTTGGGTCCTCTCTCATCACTCCTGGATAATGATCCTGTGCATGTTGAGCTGCAAAGCCAGAGCTTGGGGAATCAGATGGGACTGTTTGGAGCCCCCCTTGAGCTGTCCTTGGAGAGGACCATGACCAGCCCCACCATGACCAGGCACAAAGCCACTTCTGTGCAGAGCTGGAGCTCCTTTTGAGGAGCACCTGGTTGTGACCAGGGGCTGGGTGCACAGGTCAGGTGGTGAATGCTGGGGCAGACTGCTGAAGAACAGGGTGGTTCTCATGTCCAGAGGTTTGGGGAGTGTCTGAGAGCTGCTGGGAGGAACCCTGGGCTGGGGAAATCTGGCCAGGGGTCAGATCAGAGCGTCGCATTGGCCCCCAGCCCCCGCTCTGCCTCCTCCTTTGATCACGCTGAAGATGTTTGTGTGTGCAGAAGTACAGCTCATGATGACACAGGGCTTAAGGTTGTGAAATCTTTGAGGTTCTTCTGCATACTCTGTGGGAAGGGAAGAGTTATCCCTCAGATAATTTCCATGGGGAAACAGTTAATCTCATAAACACCAGAGGTTGTTTTCTAAAGCGAAGGCAGGGCTGTGGGGGAGCGTGGTTAACCATGTAGAGTGAAGACAGGCTAAAACTCATAAAGGAAAAATGTATGTGGGAGTTTAGAGATGTATATGAGTGTATCAGAACTTCAATTTGAGATCACTGAGATTAAAATGAGCTGCTGTGGAGCTACACCACTTTCAGAGRGCTGAGAGTGACTTTTTGAGATGGATGGTGGCCCCACAACTTGAGGACTGAGAATGTGCATAGTTGTTTAAAGTGCTGGGGTTTTTTTGTGGTTTGAAATAATGAAAAACTTATTTTAGAATTAATGCTCATCCAACTTCCTGAAAATCCACATCCAGTTTTGAAAGTGTTCACTCTTGGGCTGTTGGGAGTTAAATTTTCCTCTTGACTCAACTGTGGAAATGGTCTTCATTTGTAGTTTCCCAGTTTAGCTCCCGTATTAAAATTATAACAAGGCTGGGGTTTATTTTTGTCTTGTGTACATTTATCTCCTGTGTATCCTTGTGTCTATTATTAGAATCCTGCTCCATTGCTAAATGGATTGGCCGAGTTCTTGGGGACAAAACACTGAAGCATATGACGAGTCTGCAATACCCCTCAGCCACTCAGCCCTGCAGTATTCCTTGTGCCTGGGTTTAACCAGCATTTGTCACAGCTTATTTTAAATGCTGAGGATGCAGTGGGCAGAGCCAGCAGATAGGAGATCTTAAATGGCATATCAGTTTGTAAGTGAAAGGAGGGAGGAGGTGGATGTGGAGGGGAAGCTCCAGCTGAGAATAAACAGATAACAGTGCTGTGTGTTTGGGAAGCAGCTGAGCTGTGTGGCCTTGGGTACAGCCCCCTGCTTGTTTAGATTTTTGTATTAGGACCTTTTTTTTTTTTTTTTTTTTTTTTGTGTGACAGGATATTTCTGTTTCAGACAGAAAATCAGGAAGTGTCAAATCCTGTGGAAGGGGACTGGTGTGGTGGTTGGATGGCTATGAACTTACCCTTTCCTGAATTAAAAAACAAACTGGACACTTTACATGGGCTCTGGCCATGTTTCCAAGTCCAGGTGATTCCTGCTGGTCGGTGGCTGAGCACTTGTTCTCCAGTTTCTACCTGACTTTCTTGGCTTGCACAAGAGTGATTTGTGTGCTGATCTTGTCTGCTCCTGGCTCCACATCCAGTCTGAGCCAGCTGGTTTTTTTGGTCTTTCAGGCTCTGTTTTGTAACTTAGCTGTTGAGTGTTTTAACCATGCTCTTGCTTTGCAGGGTCTGTTGGTCCTTGGGGCCTCTTCCATGTCTGCAGTTTTTTTCCAAGTGTTGGGAAGATCCTCAGGGCTCTGTACACTGTAGTGTTTTACCTTTAAGTGGTCTAGTTTTTGATGCTTTAATTTTTTTTTTAATTGCCTAGGCAGTGCCTTTGGCGAGGATGTGGTCCAGAACTCACAGAAACAGAGAAGACTCTTACTGGAGTATAGCATGGCTTGGGATCAGAGTCTTGATTTGGTTTTTATTCCCTTCTGCTTTGTTTCTCTGAAAGATGTGAGGAACTACTTCCCTACTCTGATTTGCTGGATTTTTCTCCCTTTCTCTGATACAGTCTGGACTTCTTGATCCAGTTGGAGAGGCACAGCCTAGCAATGCCAGCTTTTACACAGATCCTTGAATGAGTCGCCTTTTTCCACCTCCTCCCTTCTTTGTGTTCCTCATCCAACATCCTTTGGTTCCTACGTACGTGCCCCATGCTTCCTTGTTTTTTCTGTGTTAACAGAATTTTCTGACGTCGGAGCCTGTTCCGAAGGATGTGGCTTGGCCCTTGCAGAGCTTTTTTTCTGCTGGTAGAGGCAGGTGTGCCTGTGGTGTGATTGTTCCTGCCATGGGAGTGGTTTTTGGAGGCTCTGGCTTGTGCAGCAGGGCAGTGGTTTAGCCCTGGTCGTGCAGCTGTAGGGTGCTTGGAGCTGTAGGATTTGAGTTATCTGAGAGTTTTGTTGCTGTGAGCACAGAATCTCTTGGCAGGTGGAGGAGAGTTGATCAAACAAACCTGCTTCCACCAATTGTCCAGCTCTTGTATTTCTTTTGGGCATTTTTTCTTTTTCAGTTTCATGGGCTTTAAAGCATGCGTGATTGAACAGTTTAATTAAATGTGGGAACTACTGGAGATAACTCACTGGGATTTTCTGTCAACCGTGCTGCCCTTTTCATGTTTTTGGCACAGCAGAGCTGCTGTGAGCAGGAAGGCAGGAGTTCTYGAGAATGTGGCCCAGGTGAGATGTTATCAGCTGGGCAGAGATCAAAGTGCCCGTGCAGTTACTCTGGGTAACTGAGTAGGCTGGCTGTTTGCTGATGGAAACCAGACCCTGATCTGGTACCTAAACCTGGGCAGGCCACAGTGCACATTGGGCACATTGCTGATCGTTGGGGTATCTAGAGTCATCCACTTGACCCCCCAAAMCATATCAGAGGCTGTGAAAATGGTTACACGAGAAGCACCAGCAATGCTGTTAAAGTTACAGGAGCTTTATGGGAACATGGATGTTTGTCATGGTCTGCCAGTGTGTTTTCAGAGGTTCCTAATGTGATATTTCAGTTTGTAATYCTGCTCCCCATGCAGTGAATGGGTGAATAGAGGCTCCCCATGATTTGCAGAGGCTGRCACTCAGCCCAAGTTCTTCTCCATGTCCTGTCAGTAAAGTTTTCATGTCTGATCTCTTGCCATGGCTGGACATRTGCTCTCCATGGCATGGGAGCTGTAAGGGAGAGCAGAAGTGAAAACCCACCTTGGAATAACAGAGGTTATGACAACAAGGTTCTGGCTTGTGTTTCCAGCTTTATTAGCAGTGATCCAAATTGATTTTCTCATGTATTTTTCTCGTGCTCACAGTGATTTTCTGTGGTCAAATCTGCCTTCTTGTGTTGTCCCTGTGCATGAATGGATTGTTTTGGAGCTTCCAGGCTACAGAGTCTGCTTCATGCTGACACCCAGCACTGAACACACCCTGTCCAGGGGCTCTACATGATCGAGCAGACCCTTAATCAGTCTGGAATTGTTAAARGTCAAGGATATTATTGCAGAAGGTTTGAAAAAAAACCCATTCTGTAAGAGGTGCTGGTGGTTATTTCTTTTAAATCCTTAGATTTGGGGTTTGAGAGGAAAAATTACTAAAGGATGTCTTAAAGCTGAATAAAAAAGTCAGTATTGAATGTTTTAATGTCTTACAGATGCTGTGGAGTTGTGGGGTTTTATTTTAAATTTAACAATGGGAGTTGGAGTGGCTCCAGCACTGTAAAGAATAGTCTGTTTAATTAAGGGTTTAAGCTGGAGGAGTGTGTGATGCCATTTTAAAGCTTCAGCAGGGTTTTGTAGTTGTTATTCCCCATCTTGCATCACACATCYGTGTGTCTGGGGTCATGGTGGGGCTGGGTGCTCCTTACCCAGAGAACCTTGGTCTGCCTAAGGGTGATTGGTTCCTGGAGGTGTTTTAGCCCTGACTTTCCTATTTTCCCTTTCCTGTGACTCCTGATGCCCACCTTAAGGTGCTGTCTTTGCAGGTACATGCCCATCGTGTAAATTAGGATGGAGATTATGGGGCAAGGGAGAGGAGCCTGGGATTATGTGACCCTGAGTTCTCATTTGGAAAAACATTGAGAGATTTAAGGTGGGAATCTCTTAACTTCAGCCCATTCCCACAGGATTCAGGTAGATGCTCCGTGATGGGTCTGGTTTTCTCCCCCCTCATGAGTGGCTCTGCCTGGCTCTGTGGTAGCACAACTTTTATTCAATTATCAGCAGCAACAGCTGCTGCTTTTGGCCATCTTGGGCACTTTGGAGTAGGAACCAGCATCTGCCAGGGTGTGCTGCATCCTGGTTTGTGCTAAGATGACTGCTTGTCTTTTTTTTTTTTTTTCTTTACTGTGGGAATTAGGCTCTTCTGTGGCATTAAGAATTGTAGCCTTGTAGCAAAGGCTGAGCAGCTGTGAGCCTGACATGTTCCAAGGAGCCTTTATGGTTTGCATTTAGTCTCTCCTGGTATGTTTATTCCTGTAAAATAATTAATTGAACTAGAGCTCCAAGCAGTGTTATCACCTTTGCACGTTAGAAAATCATAATCATGCTCTGCAACTTAATGAGATTTGGAAAGAAATGTTCTTTTTTTTTGTTTGCCTTCTGGTTTTGAGTGTTAAAGACTCCCAGGGGTCGTGCATTCAAGCCTTTTCTGGAGATCACGAGGGCAGTGRGCTGCTGTGTGCTCTTCATGGAGAGCCACCAGTGCAGAGCAGGAGCCTTTGGGTTTCCCAGAGTTGTTGCCAAATGTGGAGCTGGATTGTGAACTCTGGCAGCACTGTTTTGAGAACTGAGCATTGAGAATGGAGCTAACTGTGATTTTGTGGTGGCCTTGGCCCTGCTGTTTTTTAGTTTTCTCTTTAATTTCTATTGTTTTCTTTGCTTATTTGTGAACTTGCAAAATTCAGCAAATTGCAGAGGATCTCCCAGCCCCTTGGGGGGTGAGTTTTACTCTGGGCTGCAGTGAGCCAGCACATGGCTGTGGCACTCATTGAGCTCCTGCTCAGAGGTGCAAATGTGACTGAATTTTGTGTGCAAATGGGACCTGCTGACTGTCAGGTGGTCAGGGTGTAGAGACAGTGGGGTTGTCCTTACACATTGTGTGTGTAGTCAGGGTGAACAATAACTTCCTGTGATCCTAGGAGCTGCTCTGTGTGTGTGTGTGTGTGTGTATGTGTTTGTGTGTTAGCTGCTCATTTCTGTAGGACTTGGTCAGAACTCAATCAGGAGAATCCTTAACTTCATCAGTCTTCCCACACCACTGACATYAATGATGGCTTGAGTGTCTTTTCCTCTTCTCTTTTGAGTTTTGTTGCTGTTTCTCAGTCTTGCGGGGATGTTTTATTGCTTTTAACTCATTCAGCTTCAGAATAAGCCCAAACTGTGTGGGCAGGTTGTGCCACAGGGGCATCTTGAGCGCAGTTKGTTCTCCAGGACATCCCTGCAGTGGGATCCCAGAAGGACACATAAATTCTCCCAGCACTTGATGAGAGAGGATTTGTAAAGCATCTTGTTTGCCTGCAGCTCTGTACATCACACCCACCAGCCTGCTCACAGCTCGCCCGGGAGGGCAGTGACACAATCACATGCACCAAGTGTTATTTTGTGGTCTGTTTTCTCTCAGGCCATGTGAGCTGGAGGAGAACCTCGCACGCAGCTCGCTGGAGCCGGGGAGCAGAACAAATGTACCTGCTGRGTAACAGACTGAAACAAACCCAAARCAGCCCAGATGGGGTTRTGGCACTTAGTGCAGATGCTGTGTCTGTGACAAATCAACAAATCCAGTATAGATGGGAAAGAGTTCCTGTGTGCTGTCCCTGGGAAAGGAGCATCCCCTGCTCTGCTGCCCGGCGATCCTGGACCATTCATCTGGGCAATGCTGCTGGTGGTGCAGGAAGGAAACGGTTAAAGGAGGAGAGGTTGTCAAGTTGGGTTAGCCATCAGATAGCTAATATTTTAGAGGTTTTTCAGAGCTAAGCTATAAAAAGGCCGTAGCAGTATTTCAACTCGCCCATTGTCTGCTGGAAGCCAGCCAGCGTTGCCATGCCAACGAGGAATTATTACTTGCTGCCAGAGCTGGAGGAAAAGCTCATACTTTTGGCTTCAAAACAGGAGGGGTGGACTTATGTAATCCACTGTGTTTATAGGCTGAGACTGGCAGGAGCATTGAGAAATAATTACAGGCTTTCCATTTCATTTCCAGATTGGTTTTAAGGCTGTGTGGCCTCGCTTTATTTATTTATTTTGAAGTTAAGAGGGTGGCTGCTAAAGATGCAGGAGGTGATGTGGGGATGCTGCTAGGTAAGTACCCCCCACTTCCCTCCCCCGGCTGGCTGGGCGGCTTTTGTTTTGGTGGCGTTTTGTGTGCAGAGAACTAAACTAGGCCACAGCAGAAAGAAGTTGCTTTGAGAAACTGGGACTTGGCCCGGCGACACAGAAACAGTGTTTAACGCTGGAGGCTGAGCACACACTCCTGCGGTTGCCCGGCTGCTCGCCGGCAGAGGTGAAGTGCGAGTTTTTTTGAGCCCCTGCTGCATCCTGAGGTGATTTTTATCCCTCCTTGGCAGGGAGCGTGTAATTTTAGGGGGAGGGTAACAACAAGGAAAAAGGAGAGAAAAAGTTTGGAGATTTTTTGTCTTGGTCGCACGCGCGTTGCTCCGTCGGCTGGAGAGGGGATTTGTCAGTGGGATCAAAGTAGTTTTGCTGATGTTTMGTGCTTTTGAGAGGTGAATTGCAAAGTTTAGCCTGTAATTAGTGTGGGTTTGTTCGTCCTGGGAGCAGGCAGCAGATGATGCTGTAATTTGGGTTTGCCTGAAAAGCAGYGCGGGGTGTGTTTTGACTTTGGTCAGGGTAATAGGAGTTCACAGCTGCTGTTTCGGTGCTGCTGTTGCATGCAGGAGTTTAGTGCTGGTGAATGCTGCAGAACTTTGAGAACGGGTGGTTTTGCTGGTTCTGAGAATCGTGGTCCTGTAATCCTGGGGAAGATGCTTCTGGTGCMGTGGGGATTCCAGGAGAGATGGTGGGGTGGGGGTTTTGCTGTGCTGGGGCAGAGTTCAGAGCTGGGGTGAGCTGTGCTGCTCCTTGTTGTGCTCAGTCCTCCTTCATTAAATGAGAATCGTGCAACCAGGACTTTTAAAATCTCTGTAACATTAGGTGTGAAGCTCCAAAGAGTGAACAAACCCCATTTTTGGAGGAGATATGAAGATATTCTGCAAACTTGCTGTGGAGGTTACAAAGGTGTGTGTAARCTGCRRTGTGCTGTGATTTTTTAAAGTTTTYTTTCATTGCAGTGTCCTKSTAAGGWGTTACCTTCTCAGTCTGTGCTAATTTGCCTTCTTGCCACTGTTGTATGGTGTGTACAGGTGAAATATCCCCGCTGCTGTGCCAGGCTGCTCTTCAGAGTGGACGCCAGTGTTGTCCCCAGTTGGGACTCAGAGATAACTGCACTTCTTAGGGACAGCTGCAGTCTCACATGAACATATTTAGGCCCTCTCTTGAAACACAGGGGTGCCTCAGTGGAACTGATGGACACAACAGCTTGTTGYATGCACACAAAAGCAGAAATAAACTGCTTTTTCCACAGTTTCCCACAGTTACGGGCAAAAACTTGGGAGAGTGATGACATGCTTTGAGTGGGAAAATGTCCCTTGAAACAGCAGGTTTGCCTGGTGTTACCAGAGACGCATGGGTGTGTTACACAAAATAATTCAATCATTTAATGATCCATAATAGTGCTCTAACTCCTACCACAGATGCTGTTGGAGTCAATGCAAGTTGGATTTGTTACTGCAGGGTTTTTTGGGTTTTTTTTTTTCCTTTCTCTGGGACTCATGCCAAGATGAACTGTATGTTCTGTTCTTAAGAGCTATGAGTAATGTATGTGTGAATCTATAACATAAGTAATACGAGTATATAAAATGTGTGAGTATGCAGGATCGGTGTATCCTGCGTCTGCAGAGCACCGCACACAYGCTCCGTGTGCGTCCTGAGATGGGGTGTGATACATGTCTGGGCAGAATTAATGACATGCCTTGGAGTTACTGCTCGCTGCAGAGCCCTGTCTGGTGGCCTCATCGCAGAGAACCGAGCAGAAATCCCAGGCGCAGCTTTGTTTGGCTGCTTAATTGCCCTTTTGGAGGAGTTACAAATTAGAGAGAGCTGGAAGTCCCTCCCTGCGCCTCAGCGGAAGCCAGCCTTAACGGGGATGAGAGGGATGCTTKCCCTGTAGCCTGATGTGTTCTGGTGGTTGGTGGATTTGTGGGGTGTCTGGGGGTGCTTGGGGTCCTGTGGATTGGAGCTGGGGGTGCTGGGAGTACTGGGGGTCCCACTCTACATCTCCCCAGGAAGGTGCTGCTCCAGGAGCTGCTGTATGAGTGATGCACTCCAAGGCAGCCCTGCTGCCTTTAGTAGGATTTTTTTAAAATTTATTTTTTCAGATGACTAAAATGGGCTTTCACTCATAAATTATTTTTCTTATGTGAAAAACGAGAAGGTGGCAAGTAGCCAATTTCCCCGCCTCCCTCTTCCCAGCTCCGATGAGGTCATTGCCTCTTAAAGTTTATACCACGCACTGTGAGACATGGCTGGAGGAGCAAGGAGGCAACAAATGACTCTCGGAGCGGGTGGGAGTGATGGCCGCCCATCCCTGAAATGTTAGCGAGCCGTAAGTGATACCTGGGCAGGCGGAGTGGGGAGGGGGCCTGGCACAGATCTTTGGGAAAGGCTCAGAATGAGGATTTGTCTGGGAAGGGAGTGCCCTGGGCACTTCCCGGTGCCTGCTGCGCTCTGGGTACGGGGCACGGCAGCACTTGGGGCACATTGGGTGCAGATCCATGGATTGGTGGTGCTGTTTGGTGGGCTGCCATGGAGAAAGAGAGTGGGCATGTGCTTCAGTGGGATGGCATTCAGAATGCTTCAGAAGTCCTGGYATTCCTTGTCTGAGCTTGCTCTTGTGTCCATTTACTTTTCCTCGGGAATTTCCTCAGCGCTGTTTTTGCAATGGGGTTGCGAAAGTTCATGACCCAATGAAGGATCTCTCCAAGACCTTTGTGTCCCTGGCTGAGTGGCTGCCTGGCAAAGTTGTTTTTCTTTTCCCTTGAACTCCATGCTGAGCTGTGTGTGGATTCCTGAGCTATTGTTTTCTCTGTCTGTCCCCCGCCATCCCATGGTAAAAACSATACGGAAATAGGAGTGCCTGGACCCTGAGGTGATCCTTGGGGCTTTCCTACACTGCAGCCCAGAATGGGGATTGTCTTGGCTTTTCAGGTGCAGCATTGGCCTGAAACCACTATTTCGTAGGTGCCATAATTAATAATTAATGTCAGAGCTTATTTACTGCCTTTGCTGTGGCTCTGATTTTGGCTGGAGTTTGCTGCACCTTCTGAGGTGCCCAGGGAGAGGRCTCTTGGTGTGTCAGTCTCTTTTTTTTCACTGCTATGGAGGTGTGATGGGCTGAAGAAGCGCAGTTGGAAATCGGTGAAGGAGGAAACTTTGGGAGGGGTCCCACACGTCGCTGTGCTTTTAGGCACCAACTTCATAAAACCCAGCCTAYATTAAAATTGCTCTTCCATTGCAGCCTGTCTGTTCCCTGGAGATCTTTGAAGCGTCCTGTTACTTCCAGCTGCTCTTGTGCTGCTGCACCCCAGTGATATCYTCTGTTCACCAATCCTTTGTCTTTTTGCTTCTCCTTAGCAGCCTCGTGGATTTTTTTTTCCCTGTCGACACAATACAATCACTCCTTGTTAGCCTATCTTGCTCTTTCCTCTTTCAAGGAAGGGAAGGAGCAGGGGAACCAGATCTGATAATTCCAGTGAGTAGAACTGTTCCCCTGAGCCCTTTATAAAGAAATAAAAAGGCTCTCCTTCTCTCTGCTTCTCTTTGAGTACAAGCACTTTACCCTCTTGGATTCCCTGCAGGCTTCTCATACTGCTAAAATTGAAACATCAAGATGTCTGAGGCAGCAGGAATTACCATCAGTGTTTTGACACCTGGAGGTACAATTTCTATTAGCTTTTATATAAAAACAACACCAGTTTTGCCAACAGAGTTCTTGTTAAATAATGCATGAAGACCCCATTCCTGACAGTAGGTATTTTTCTTTCACTTTCCTGGACTCTTGGATAATGGCTTAATTTTTGTGACCATTGGGGAAAACGATACTCACTCTCACACATGGAAATATTTGTGTGAACACGCACGTGCTTAATTCCCAGGCAGAATCAATTACCCCATTTGCTAATTAATATGGAGAGGTGGGGGAAAACAGTTTGAGGTGGGATTGTTGAGCAGGCTTGGATCATTGTTTTATTTTTTGGAAGCAGCAGAACAGTCCTCCTGAGAGCTTTGATGGGAAATAAGGCTGTTCCTGTGTGATCTGAGAGGCCCTGGCAGGATTGGTGTTCTCCCAGACAGAGAGGAGCACAAGGGTCATCAGGAACAAAAATGRGAAACTTGTGGTTTTGCCTGGATGGTGCTTGGCATGGAGCATATGCTCCGTGCTCACTTTTGGGGGAAATGAAGTGAAACAGAAGGGCACAGCATGTGGATGTGACTGCTAATAGTGAGAATCAAAGTACAGTTTTGACATTTCTAACCTAATAAGTGGTGCTGCCTGCGAGAGCCTGCTTATTTTCCTTTTTCACCATGAGATGCTTTGACAGAGGAGTAAAGTCCCATTTTGACATTTCTGTCATTTTAACTAAAGAGAGAGATTACAGTAAATTGGATTAAGTGAAAATCTTCTTCAGATGTTTGTGGTTTGGGCTGATTTATGGATAGATGTCATTTGAACGTCATTCTGCATTTTTTAAGCATCTGCTTGATGGTTGCTTTAATGCTGTTGCTGCAAATAGTCCACGCAGAGGAGGGAAGGCTGAGCAAGCAGCAGCACCCCGTGACAGAGCTAATGCTGGTGTGTGGCATGGGGACAGCAAAACCCTGTCCTTCTCACGCTCCTGGACACACAGTGCCACATTCTGTAAGGGCTGCTTGCTTCTCATTTGAGTTCCTATCATTAAACTTTGTTATCTCTTGCTGAAAGTCATTTAAATAGGTTTTTATAAGTATTTTCCCACCCTGGAGAGGGATAGTTGATCTCACASATTCCGTATCATGCACTTGGCAAATTTGGGATTGCCTGTTGCTCCATGACCAGCAGTGACGTTCTTCTTGGTTACGCTCACGCAGAGTCCATCGCTCACCGTGCGTGTGACTTTTCCAGGAACCAAAATATTCTCCTAAGCATGTGCTGGCTCACTGACATTAATGACAGCATGTGAAAATACTTTGTCCGTGCACAGATATTTCCAAAAGATAGCGTTGAAAGTTCTTCCATTAAATTTACAGCCTGAGACTCCTGAAATATAGATGTCCTTCGTGGCTTCCYCCACCTGAGCTATTTAGAAGCCGCTGGTGCCATTTGGAAAGCTGCATAATCTCTTGRGGGTGATGATGTAATCAGCACTGTAATCAAATCTGCCAATGATGTCATGGCTGGAGTAGTGCAGTGCTCCCTGGTGCRGGGATTAGTGGGATGAGATTGAAGTGTCAGTGTAAATGGGGATGGAAAGTGGCTGTGCCCACCCTGGGAGGTGCGGGGCGGTTTTTGGCCAGYGCTGTTCCTGGAGCTGCCTCTGCTCTGTGCTGAGTGAAGGCAGAGTGGGATTGGGGCTGGGAGTGGGACTGTTAAAACTCACTTAATTCTCTCAAGGGGTTGGATGTCTTAGATTGTGTCTGTGCTTATTTTTACTGGGGCAGGAAGGCACTGCCCAGGTGTAAATGACAGAAAGTGGAAGCGAAGTGCCTCAAATCTCAGCTTCTTGGGGTGAGTTGAATGGCGATGCCCCATATTTTCCCTCCCACCTGAGCCCACTGGTTTGATTTGTAGGGTCTCAGCTCTGCCAGAGTTTTCTCGAGCTGCTGTTCACACCAGGGCTGTGGTATTTTGGTTTTTGCCTCTGTGCCCAGCTCAGAGCTTTGCATCACCCTTGCAGTTAAAAGACAAGATTTTGCCTTTTGCCCTATGAGCTTTTTGTGCCTTGCTAGAGACTCAATTCTTAAAGCATTTTCTTTATAATTTTTTATTATACCATTATTAGTAGAAGATCACACTACTGAGGGAAGATAAATTTGTAATCCTGCCTAATGGCTGATCTTATCCAGCTGAGTAGCTCTCATTGCATAAGGGACAGTGACCTGAAATCTTTTTAAACCGTCGGACAGGATGCCTTTCCCTTCTCTGCTTAGCACACATGGGTGTGATACAGGCTTTGAATGGTTTAAAGTTTAACTGTTTTACTTTGAAATTTGAATACCTGCTGATAACTAACCTTTGGGTTGGTGTCCMACAGAGAACAGCGGTGCTGCAGGGTGTGAGTGATTTTAATGTATCAGTCTACGTGTTCAACTGCATCTCTTGCAGCCTGGTTTGTTCTTTGGGATTGCTAAACAGCATTTACAAAGGTTGCCTGGTATGAATGGCAGGAGGATCAAGCAGAGGAGTTTGATCACAATCCTCAGGAAGGTTCAGGAGAGAGGCTGGGGTGGGATCTTGAGGGGTGGCTCTGTGTTGGGGAAGAGCTCTGCTCCATCCTTCTCCATCACAGTCCCACCACTGGATACCAGCAGAGAGGGTAGGTGGGTGAGCAGGAGGGGAGGAAAAGCTGCTGCTTGTGAGCAGGGAAGAATTAAAAACATCTGCTCCAGCTGTGTGCCTCAGYGCTATTGTTTTTAACTTCTCTTGGTAAAGCCAGCGAGGAACTGGCGGTGCATTTCTTGGCAGGGATCTTGTCTTTATARAGTGGAAGAGATATTTCCCTTCTTGCTCAGCTGGCCCTTTCTCCTCCCAGCCCTTTCAGGCACGTAGCAGCCCCAGGYTGAGCTCAGGCAGCACATTTGGTGTCTCCATGCTGGGGAGGGCACAGGTTAGGGTTTTTTTTCCCCTCCATTCCCTGAGAAATGCTGTGTTAGATATCTCAGTGTCATGAGCTCCATCTAAAGATGTGAAGCTTATTCCATCACCTCACCTGTCTGCTTCAGAACTCTTTGTTGGAGGAGGGAGCACAGACTGCCTCACTGTGTGAGAAGCCGAGGAGCAGGGATGGGAATTGCTGCTGCCAAACCTGGTCTTCTCTTTGTGAGAAACTCCATGGATCCCACCTGGAGCGTGAGGTCCCAGTTGCTCCAAGCTGGGAGCGATGGCACTGGATCCAGCCTCAGGCTGCTTAGCAGTTTTTTGCAAGCTGAGCAAGCCTGTGAAGAGAGGGCTGCCCTCTCTCCTGTCTGGATGCTCACCTGGGGAATGTTCACAGCCACGCTCAGATTTGCAGCCTGCAGAGCCAGCGAGGGTCATGAGCTGCACTCGCAGCAGCTCTGGAGTGTTGGCAGCACTCTGGAAGAGGTGCTCCTTCATTTTCCAAAGGTGATATCCTGGTGACTGGCAGTGGGGAAGGAAAAGGTTGTTTTTCTCTCTGATGTGGGTGAATCAGTGCTGTCTGTGATGGATTCTCTCTGCGACAGGCTCTAAATGGGAACTCCCAGGGGAAATTAGCCTGCAGCTTTTGCCTTTATTAAATATTCTCCAGTGCCATCCCAAAGGACTGCTTTTTAGTGCTCTGCAATGTTTCATCTGTATTTTTAACATCACCTGCATGGAATGTGGCAATATATGGTTCTATATTTACATTAAAGCCTGTGTACAAACAGTTAAGAAATAATAGAGGGTGTGTTCTGTTCTTCAGGTCTGTAACGTGATGGGGTCATACACGTAGGTGTGGGAATCTCAAATGGAGATAGTGCAGATTATTACAAAGTCTGATAGCTTACTTAGAGTTAGGGCTTATAGTGATTGATTTAGCCATTTATTCAAACACCTATTTAATGATTGATTAAACCTTTATAAGCTATTTCTRACTTAAAATGGGACCTGATGTTTGTAGCTCCATTAGGATCTGCTAATAAAATTGGCTGTGGACCTGTAATGCCAGTTGGTAGAAATTATATTTTAAGCATTTCACATGTTGAAGTATTAAGCACCTTGTTACAGATTGTTACAGATTGTTTCAGATTTGGGCACAGAAGTGCAATCTGCTCTCTTGCTTCTGCCCCGGTGCCCGTGGACACTGTCTCAGCTCAGTCCTGGTGATGTTGGAGACTGTTGGTGATGTTGGGGACTGTTCATGCACATCCCAGCTGAGCTGGGGATGGGGTGGGGTCCTGCACTTCCCCCCGTGCTCCTGTCTGATGTGGGCTGAGGGAACTAAAAGYGTGAAAGGGAAGCGGATGATTTGCTTGAAGGCATGGGATGCCAAACTGGAATSGAGTGAGAGAGCAGGAGGGTTGCTTTGAAAGAGAAGAGGTGCAGGCTAAGCTCTGCAGTGTCCAGAAGTGTGCTGTCTTCTGAGCTTTCCTAGAATCTCAGAATGGATGGGGTTTGAAAGGACYTTAAAGATCAGCCAGCCCCCTGCCCCCACACCTTCCACTAGATCAGATTGCTCAACCCCCACCCAACCTGTCCCTACCTTTATTTAACCAAGTACTAGAACCTGGAGGTAAATTCCACACACAAGATTATAGAAGATTTTTTTTTTATCTGACTTCTTTGTCTATGTATAAAAGCATTTTTTTTCCATGAACTGCTCAACTTTCCATTTGCTTGAGCCATACAGAGCTGGCAGCTGGGATGAGCTGTGTAATGGGATATCTGAATCGCAGCAGGGAACCAGCTCCAGTTTAAGCAGACCTGATTTTAAAGCAAATTCAGTCAAACCGGTACAAACTCCTGCTCAGAGAAATTAAACTGCTTTATGTCCAATGGATGGCACTTTTGCCCAGGTCAGGAACTGCTGAGGGATCCTCAAGTGAGCAGTGAGTAGAATCTCTCAAATGCAGATTGAGTGATSTACATCCCTAACATTGCACTTCTCATGGGGCTGTAGGAGGGAGGTAAAATTTGGGAAGGGCTGACTTTTCATCTGTCCCCACTCCTGCCTGTTGGGTGACTTTCTGCTCACAAGGTGACTGGTCTATGTTTGAATGGTAATGCTGTGCTGTTCCTTGTCAGTCTGAGCTTGTGGGACTTGGAAATTTTGTGGCAAGGCTGATGATGTAAATGAGCACATGGGGACATGGGAATGGTCCTGCCCTGTGGGTGGCTGATGTGAAAACAAAACTGGGAAGCCTTTTCTAAGCTTGGACTAGGGGAGCATGGAGGTTGTTCTGAGGAAGGCTGCAATTAATATTTCTCTTTCCATGTTGCTAAACAGTGCAGCATTCATTTCTGTACCTCTAGCATCTGTCTGCAAGATTTGTGTGTTTGTTTCTGGAGATTCCTCCTGGCTGTAGGAAACTCAGGGGGAAGGGTTTGGCTCCCGTGTCCTGAGCCCATTGTTCAGTTCCCAGCCAGCTGTTGTGCAGCTGTTTGCAGTGCAGRGACCACAGGGATTTGAACAGAGAGAGTTTCCCAGAGTTTACCCCTAAACTGGGCAGGAGGTGATGGATCAGGGTGCCCTGYCTGCCATCCCCCTCCAAGGGGATGTCTGTGGCTGTTGTTTTGAGTGCCAGTTCCTTTTCTGGGGCATTGTGATAGGATGAAGAAAATTAAGGTTTATGTACCCTAATAGCTCAAATATTTTCTTTCCTTGATTTTTCTCTGTCTGTAAAGTTTATCACTTTAACCCCAGGATAAGAAATAAACTGTRGGGGACACTAATGAATTGCAAGAGGGGAAACAGCAAATTTCCCTTTGGGTAACAGTTTACTGTTCAAGCCTTGACCTTGTTAAAACTTGTTAACTCAATAAAAGTTTGAGTATTTAAAGACAAGTGACTTCTTCCTGCCTTGAGGGGCATAATTAAGTCATTCCACACCCCTTAAACCAGAGCAGTGGGAGGAGGACTAAGGAGCTCCCTATCCTGCCTCTCTAAGTCAGTCACCAGCCCTCCACCTGGCTCATCTCTGTCCTTCAAAAACCCCTGAGCTGTGTGGAGCTGCTGCTGGGAGAGTCTGGCAGTGATTGTGTGGGAAACCTGCTATTTCCCAACTGTTTTTTGGGGAAGGGTGATGTTGCTCCTTTTGAAGGGCGGGCAGTTCTTCCATCAGTTGAAATTGTGGTTGAGTGTTTTGTATTAAAGCAGACTGAATTTCCTGGGTAAAGTATTCACCAGCGCTTCACGGGGTGGGGGTGTGTGTGATATGTGCATCCATAAAAATTCCTGGTTTTAAGCACTACTTTAAAACTGGAGAGTTATCCCAAATACAGAACTCAGTGTTTTTCCGGTTTGAAGTGGCATGTGTGTGCCTACCGAGCTGTAAACAGTACCCACTGGTGTGAATTCTTCTGGAATTGCAGCTCCAAAGATGAGCAAATAAGGACTTTCCCATGTGAGAAAGCTCAGGAGCTCACACACACTGCCCAGCTGTGCAGAGGAATAACCCTGGTGCGACTGTTTTACACCTTCAGTGCTGTGATTGCCTCTTGGCTGTTTAAAATGCATTTGGCTTCTTTTTTTTTTTTATTTTAATTCCTGAACTCTTCAGTTCTGTGCTGTTTTTTCCCTGGGAGAGTGTGTTTTCCAGTGCTGTTCCCACAGTAGGTGAGGGCAGGGCTCTGTGGCTGGCAGGAGGATGGGTGAAGTGTGAACAGCAGGCAGGGATGGTTTGGTTGGATTCCTGTTCTCTGGGTGGGTTTGGGGGCTCTGTAGGAGCAGCACGAAGGGCCCTGTGCTGTGGTACAAAGCCCTCACAGCTATTTCCAGTGAAACCCACCCTCAGTGGTGCTCCCAGTAAAGTACCAGGGCTTTTAAAAGCAATTGTTTCATGAGCAGCTCAACTGCCTGAGCAGAAGTCACGGAGATTTGGGGACAATAATCATCTTAGTTATCCCTGTGTAARCTGCCCTGTTTCAACTTAATACCAYGGGAAACTCATTGCCTCAGCAGAGACAATTTTGGATGCCATGTCTTTTCTTGCTGTGCATAATGAGTGTTCATCTTCGTTTCAATCTGAGGCCTTCCTCAAGGTTATTAGCTCAATGCATGAAGGAACTGGGAAGCATCCTTAAGTACCTCCCAGATGGACTCTGCAAAGATTATTATGCTGTAATTTGTTTCTATAGCTCCACAAAAGCACTGTTTGACCTTGGGACTGTGGCTCTCTGATTTCCTCTACTCAAATTCCCAGGGCTGATGTCCAGACTGGCTTGGTCTGAGTTCAGTGACTCTGAGATGGAGCTGCCCAGGAGCTGTACTGCCCAAATGAGGGGGATTGCTTTGTGTCACACATTTCCCTCGTTTCCCTGGTGCTTTTCTTTGTTTCTATTACACGGCTGAAAGGTTGGAGGGTGAGGAGCCATTTGAAACCTCAGCCCCAGGACAGGTGGAGGGGGACAGGAGGTCCTCCCTGTGCCTAAACAGTGACCACAGCAAATTGGGCCAGTGACTCACCTTGGGAATAGCTTGACGTTGGCAGCTGAGGGTTTTTTTAAAATAGTTATTAATTATTATTATTATTATTATTATTACTAAATAGCTTTGAGTTCAGCAATTGCTAAACAGGATGGACTGATAGCCCAGGGATTGGGAATTTTGCCAGCAAATGAGGCCAAAGTGTCCCCTCCCTCCCTTGCTGCAGGGCAGGGAGACCAAAGTCTCTGCCCACATCTCATTGCTTCTCCCTGGAAGGGCAGTGCTTCGAGGTGTCTCATCTGTGTAGCATCAATTATAGTTAGCTCCTGCAAACTAATCCACAGGCTTCCAGAAAACTGTAAATGACAGGCTGAAAACCATTGCTCCGAGGCCAGGAGAGGCAAATGGTAAAGGGTCCATCCAGGCTGCATTTTTGAGAAGWGTCTTGATCAGCAAGGCAGGGCTCCTGGTCTGCTGGGGAGTGASTGACAGCTTTGGACAGCTTGTTGTCAGCAGGACTGAGCTTGGCAGGGAAGCACTGAAATCCCGTTTGCCCACTTGCACGAGTTCAGTTATTAAACACATCAGGAATCCCCATCTGTTTTGTAAGCCTGTCTGTAGAAACATAACCCAAAGCCTGGCTCCTGCAAAATGCTGTTTGCCTTGGAGTGAAGCTGGAGGGAGCTGGGGCTGTGCAAGCTTTCCCTTCTTTTCAGGGTGAGACTCCCCTGTGGATTCAGAGCAGTTTTTCTGCAGTGGTTTATGTGTGGAATGTTTGACAGGGGGATGGAAGTGGAGGAGATGTTCTCCTGCTCCCCTTCCCTCGCTGCAAATTSTCCTCATTGTATGCAAACATTGGAATTTTTTGGTGCCTCTAGAGAGACTTTGACTTTCTGTCTCGAAGCTATTAATTACCTAGGCAAGGAGAGCAGAACATCCCCAATTAATGGCTCCTGCTGCTTCGACCTGTCTGTCCCACTGATGTGCTGTGAGCTAATGAGCAGCTCCTTTCACTGGGCCACCAGCGAGCCAGAACTTCTCCTCGGTGTTCCTGGGGAGAAATGAAAGCAGCAGCAATGTGCAGGAACAAATAGCTGGAATTCAGTTATTAACCTGGGCTGAAAATCGACTCTATCTGCCAGTAATTACCTGGAGGATGTTAGGAGGAAGGCCTAGGGGAGCATTCAGAGTTGACAGAGCATCACAAGTGACTGAGGCAGCATTGCTTCAGTTCCATCCAGATCAGGGTGCAGGGGTGTGCTGGGTACATACAGCAACTGCAGCGAAAACCTGGAGTGAAATGGGTTATTCAAAACAGCTCTGCTCCCAAAAGACTCCCTCCTTTAGTGATATTTTATGGCACAGCTGTATAGCATCTCATATATTTTTGAGTACCTTGGTTTACAGGTCATTTAATTTATTTGCAGGCTTCGTTTCGGTTCCCTAGGGTAATTCTGTTCCTTTGCACGTGTCTTCCTAGGGAGGCATTAAATTGTGCAGTTTGTCAGAATAGTTCAGCTTTTATGCTGGCAGTTGGTGCTCTTCAAAGATGCTCGTGTGAAGTTTAGACTCCTGAATCATTAGAGGATCATGAAAGAAAAGGAATAATTTAGAAGGCAAAGATGTTTTGTCGCCTTTGAAAATTGGGAACGTGCGAAAGGAGAAAATGTTTAGCGGTACAATCTGCCTCAAAGAACTTATCTTAGGAACTCCAGAAAATGAATTTCCCTTCTTTATTCAGGATGTAAATAACTGAAAATGTCACTCCTGAGCCGAGTAATTTGTTCAACAAAAGGATCTGGAGGAGATGACTCCCCTCGCTTTCATGAACGTGCCCAAGACATCAGAGGACCTGTCTCTTTAGCAACATGAACTGAAGGGTTTGAAAATCAAATGAGCAGCGCGTTCTGCGCAAAATATATAAATAAATCTCTCAGGTGCTTTGTAATCTGCCTTGCATTTTAAAAGCCTTGTTTGTCTGGGTAGCCCGGGCTTTGGGTGAGCTCCTGGGAGCAGCGGTGATGTGTTGTTGCAGTGAGGGTTGTTAATGTGCTGTTTAATGCATTTGGGACGTGGCTGAAATGGCCACACGGCTGCAGTATCGTTGTCAGCCAGGAATTGCRTGGGGTTTTTGGATTTAAAGTTGCTGGTGTGTGTTTATTCAACTGAGATTAGAACTGCACAGTGGTTACAGCGTTCAAGTCCGTGTTTAATGTAAGRGGAGGGTAGCTGAAATGGGAGAGATTTTTCTATAGTGCGAGACCGAGGAGAAATGGGGTCTGGCAGAGGGGAGAGAAGGAGTTTTGCCCTGGAACAGGCTGTCTGCACTTGCACCATGGTTAAAATTGCCTGGATCCCTTCCCAGGTGGATGTGGCAGCACAGGGTGAGTATTGCAGCATGCCAGGCTGCCAGACAGGACAGAGGAGGAGGGTTTGGTTTGTTCCTCTGCACAGCCCATCTTGCCCCAGCACATGTGGTTTTTAGTTCCAGCTCCTGCCTTTCTGTATCTGGAACTTCTGGATGAGCTCCCACCACAAAATGGGGCATTTTCAGCAGTTTTTCCATCCTTGGGGTTTTACAGGTCAGCTCTGTTAGTTTGCTTTTGCTGTCCTGCACTGGTTTTCTTATCTGTCTCCTCTTTGGCTGCCTAATCTGTGCTCTGCAATCTGACTGTCACTCCTTTCCTTCTCCAGTCCCCTGCCCTGTTTCCCTTTGCAGTCCCAGTGCCCGGGTGGTTTCATGTTTGGTTTTTTTTTTAATTTCCTCTCCAGGCATTTCCATTTGTCTTTGCAGATCATCTTCAACAAAGGCCTCGCATGGTCTAATTTGTTTTCTATTTCCAGCCCGSACTTAAAATAACTCCTTTGTTCCATGAACGGCCTGTGCATGGATCCAAACCCCACCTCCCCCTTTTTTTTAGAGTGGGTTTGTGTTTCAGTGTTCCTTGTCGCTATCTTTAATTGCTTGAAGTGTCTCTTTTGGGCATTCAAGCTGCAGCTGGCAGGCAGTAGCTGTGGTTGCGTGTGGCCGTGTGCGTGCTGGCTGTCCCCACGTCCCATGGGAATGGTTCTGCAGGTCCCTGGGTGCCCTGGCACTGGAGCAGCGATGCTGTTGCATAACGGGAGCAGCTCTGCCATYGTGTCCCTGCTGTTCAAAGAGCCATGGGTTGTCTGCATGGTTTGCCAGTCTTAGCTGAGAAATTGGGAGGTGCTTGTGGCTTTTAGAAGGGAGGAATCCAGCAATGGGAGTAGGAAAAGAAGTATGTTATGAGTGGATTTGAAAAGCAAAAGCTCAGACCTGCCATGCTGATGCTGAGCTGAGGCTGGAGCCATGGCCAGGCTGGCACTTGCTGTGTGGCTCCTGTGTTTTAATAAGACAATGTCCCTGCAGCTGGGGAGCGACGGCCGAGTGCTCCTGCAGAGAGAAATGGGTCAGTCTTGTTCATTTAAGCACATACATGTCCCTCTGGGAACYGTCACAAGGTCACTTTTAGCCCCTTTGCTGAGGGCTGAGCTGTATTTAAGGCGTGTGAAATCCCCTGACACGGAGCAGCRCTGGGGCGGTTTTGCAGATGTCTCATGGATTCCCAGGGAATCAGATTCTCTTGCCGAGGGCTGGGAGGGACAGTGCACACTCAGCATGTCCTTTCCAGAAGTGTCAGGATGATACTGTGCCACTGCTGGGAGCAGCTGGTTTGGCAAATTTTGGAAATTGGGCTGGCACAACCCAACGCTCTGACCTTGCTGAGCGCCGCTGCCGCGCCAAGATCCGTGCACAAACGGCACGGATTATCTTGGCAAAGGTTATCTTGGGGCAGAGCTAAACACGGGTCCCGTGCCCAAAATAGCTTGGAAAGATTGGAAAGGAGAAATGCAAGCGGCAAATCCTGCTCTGCGGCTTTGGGCAGTGATAGGAGCAGGAGAGAGAAGTCATCTTTCATCAGAGATTGGAACGGGTTCTGTGTGGAGCCATGCCGGGGTTGGGAGAGCTGAGGCAGCCTGATTGCAGCCATGAGCCAGCAAAGCAGGGTGAGAGCCTTCAGCTCCTGAGCTTCTGTCATSCCCTCCATGGCCTTAGGGACTGGCTGTACCTTCTCACAAGGCTGACACCCTGCTCTGAGCAGATCTGTCGTGCTGCAAGGTCCCTTTTTTCCCCAGATCTGCTGCTGTAATTGCTCGTGAATCTGCACCGTTGGTCAGGCAAGGGAAGAATCTGGTTCAGAAGTCATCTGGACAGAASAGAAGAGGGAGGAGAGCTCTGGGTGAGCTGGGGAATGGGACAAGTGGTGTTTTGGGTACTGCTGTTGGAGGGGCAGCTGAGGAACCTCAAGGTCTGACCATCATGTGCAGGGTGCTGCCGGTCCAGCTTGACTTCTGTACTCCTCCAAAGAAAGAGAAGTGTTTTAGGATCACATGCAGGTACAAGCCTTGATCCCTGGCGGTGAAACAACCTCTCCTTCATGGCACAGAGCTCAGGATGTGCCTGATCTTTGCTGCTGACCCYGTGCTGCAATGTTAATGTAAAACCTCTGTGCTGTGCTGTGATTGAAGTGTGGATTCGCGGGCTGCAGACACTGACATTGTCATCTTTGTTGCTCTGAATAGAGCCCTAAATTTATGGCAGACAGCCTGTTTTCCTCTTGAAAGGACTTCATAGATACAGTACATACAAATATTTGTGTATAATGTCAACTGTCTTCCAAGAAAATTTCATGCACATATTGATTAGACAAATCCATTAACGTTACGTTGCGGTGCATTTCTTAGGAACGTCTCCCTACCCATTTTCATCGCATCTTAATTATTTCTGCTTCCACCCGTCCTTTAAAGCAAGGGTGAGTAAATCTCTTAGCTGCTTTTCAGGTCTGGTTTTGATCTAGAGCTGCACGTCAGCAGCGCTCTTCTGTGCCACACACGACTGGCTGCTGGGGTTTTTTAGGCATCACAGTTGGTTGGACTCTTGGAGGTGGATGTTAGAGCTTGGTATTAATTAAGGATCATTAACAAAGGTCTCCTTAATTTTTATTTCAAAATAAGTGAGTTGACTGGAGGATATTTACCTTTTATTTCTTGTTTGAGGAGGAAAATTGTCATGTAGTTAGCATTTGATTAAAGATGACTTTGTTGTTTTTTTCCAAAAACTGCATCATTTAATGTAATTAAACATGAGCTTTGTTGTCAATACTCTTCAGTTAAATGCACTGGTGAGTGCCAGTAGCATTTTTTCTTATTTGCTGTGTCTGCATGGTGTGGTGGTACTAGGTTTTGCCTTTTAATAAGGTATTTAGCTGTCATTTTGTGGGCTGCCTCTTAACGTCTTCTGTAGACCATCCATRGTCCGTAGACCACAAGTTGAGTAACATTACTGTGGATTTAAGAAACAGAATATTCTGTTAATCTTATTTCAGCACGTTCTTGCTATTTAAAAAAAAAGGTGTATTTTGAACTCAAGCCATATGTTTTCRTTGGGATCTTTAAAACTCCTCTGAGAACAGATGAACCGGTATTTTCTGTGAGCTGGGAGTGCCTTGCTGTTCTCACCTTTCAGGCAGATGAACCAAGGCACGGCATAATTACAGCAACTGGCCCACATTTGGGACCTGGCCTGGGAATCCTGCTCTCCCTGAGGAGCCTGGAACCCAGGTTGGCTGCAACTTTGAAGAGCAACAAGTGCGTTGAATGATGTTAGTTGAACTTTTTTTTGCAACTAGATTTAATGGCAGAGCTCCTTGGCATGTGGGGCATGTGGGTCAGCTTGTAGCAGCTTGTAGTGTGCTGTTGTGGTGTGATGTGGGAGAACAGGGGTGGGGAAACCATTTTAGATGGTAAATGTCACGTGAAGAGGAGAAACAGGAGAGCAGGATAGTGGCAGGGGGATGATGGGTGAGTTTTGAAGGCTTCAGMAGTGCAGCAGGATTTTGTGAGTCTTTCAACAGGTAGAAATAAACAGCTACAGGAGCTTCCACAGGCGCTCAGCTCGTCCACAGGTTCATGTTGAAGCCCTCACTGTGGTTTTGGTGATAACCTCCAGCTTTCTYCTGTTCCTAATCAGAGCCCATAAATCTCCTGGTACCTAGTGCTGTAATGGCTAATGCAGGTCTATGGGTAAAACAGCCTCAGATGGAGACTCCAACTGGGGAGGGGGGGAAATACCTTTCCTGTGAGACAATGTCTGTTCTTCATCAAAATCAGTTGAGAAAGTAAGAACCAAAGAGTTTGAATTTAAAGATTTAAAGTGYCTGGCTGTGCTCTCTCATTTCCATTAATCTATTCCTATTGTTCATGTTTCTCTCTTAAAAATAATTAATCAAGGGCTGTGAGGAGGCACCCCAGTGTCTTTTGCTGGGTACAGGTGGCYTGGCAGTGTCCCAGGTGTGTCCCCAGCCAAATGTGCTCCCACTTCACTCCCTGGTGCCAGCACCCATGGCCATTTCACCTGCTGGTCATGGACTCTCCTCCCTGGAGCAGTGCTGGGCACACAGAGTGTAAAAATGGGATCTGAGGCATCTGCAGAGCTGCCCCAGCACTTTGGTGACCTTGTTTGGCTCCAGCCCACAGTCCTGCTGTGGTAGGAACATCCAGGGCCTGAGGCTTGTGCTGAGATGTTGCTGGTGACCTGCTGTTTGCAGATGTGGAAATGCACGGACTGGGCTTTTTGCCTGTTTGCAAGGACCATGTGATTTTTACTTTTGTCTTCCCAGGYCTTCTAACGAGAAGCCTCAGTAGAGGCAGAGGTGTTTTGCTGCCCTTGTTAAGGAAAAATCCCTTTGTGTTCCTGCTAGCTTGTGATGAATGCAGGACACAGCTCACAGACACTGTGCCTTGGTACAGGATGGTTTTGTTGGCCTCTGTATTTTCATCCTGTGTCTGTATCTTTCTAGCAGACAGCTAACTTTTTTTTCAGTTGCACAGACAGCGGCAAAAAAGCTTTTAAATTGTTTTAGAGCTCGATACCATGTAGCTTTGCACCTGGTGCTGAATTTTAGACCCAATTACTGATCTGAAGAGTTAAAAAAAAAAAAAATCATCCCATTTCTTTTACTGTAGACAGCTGCCTSGGCATGGCCAGGTCTACCTGCTGTGCTTCCAGGAAGCCTTGGCTTGCTCAAAGCTGCCAGGGACTCTGGGCCCTCCAACTAGGACTGTGTATATGTGTGTGTGTATGTATTTACATGTGCTAATTAACTTGTAGGTGGCCACGAGCCAAGAGTCTGAGTTTGAATGTGTTATAAGAAAAATACCTCACAYTACTGCAGATCCTGCTGAGCTTTTGGAGCCCTCGAGAGCCCCAAGCACGAGTCCTTGGCAGCAGCAGGGAGGGTGCTCTGTGTCCTGGAGGGTGAGCACAGTGGGTGTTGCACCAACAGCTCAGAGTGGGAACGGGTGATTMAAATCCCATCCAGTCGGAAGCGCGAGGGGAAGTGGGACTGTCATACTGGAACTACAAATACGGAGCTCTGGGCGCCTCTGAATTCCCCCGCGTGTGCTGGGGCTTTCCTGCCCGGGGTGGATCGCCCTGAGCACGCCAAGCTCCTGCATGGGGAGGCTGGCTTGTCTGGGATGAGGGTCAGGATGCTCTTGGTGCTTCCCTGGGGTGCCAGGTAAGGTGTCTGGGGCTCAGCAGGGTCCAGGATGGGGGGAATCCCTCGGGAGCGAGCTGAAAGCAGGAGGGACCTGCTTGGCCCTTTGCACCCTGCCTTGAGAGCTAAACYTTGCCATTCCTTTTTCCATTTGTCACTTGGCAAAACACCTTTTTTTCCAAAAAGACTCACCTGACCCACATCAAGAGTGTGGCGATGTCTTTGTGTGTCTGTCACTCTCAGACCTCATGGGGTTTCTCTGGAAAGATGATTTTTGTCCAATTTGACCTCTGTGTGTGASAGCCTGCCTGGGCTGCTTTGCAGTGGCCTCTTTTCGTGCCTGGCTGCCAGGACCGTTGCCTTGGTTTGGTTTTTTGTGGCTCTGAGGCTTCATCCGTGCCAGCAAACCAGTGAGGCTGCCCCGTGCCTGCCTGCAGCAGATAGCGAGGGGTTTATCAGCATGGGCTCATCTGTGGTCTCACAGCAGGGAAAAGAAATAGAAAAATAAAAGCTTCCTCTTTCTTCTTTCTTTTTTCCTCGCTTTCCCACTCCCTTTTTGTTTTTTGTGCATGCTAACTGCTGTTTCAGTTGAAATTGCATTGGCTGGGGCTGGCTGTGCTCTCCAAGCACTGAGACCACAGGAGTGGGCAGAGGCTGCCGGGAGCTTGTGGCACTGGAAGTTTCTTTTGCTGTTCCTGGTGTGCTGATGGGAGGTTTTGGTACTGCCAAAAACCTTGCACAAATCTGTACAAAATACATACCTGCACTGGGGAGGGGGCGTGTGAGTGTGCACAGCCCCAGGGGGGATGGAGCATGGGGCAGCAGTGGGAATTTATGCTTTTGTATAACTAACTGCTAATATGAGAATAATAATTAATGCCCCTCACACTGACAGCAATGAAAAACAGCATTTAGACTTTGTTACTTTCTCATTCTAGTACAGACAAAAAACAGGAGATTTAAAATTATCACCAAGCAAACAATGTGAAGTATCTATAAAAAATCAGTAACTTGTCAACATCTATAAAAATCAGTAACTGGTCAATCGCCCCTCGGGGCCAAGGGGCACTTTCCCATTTTTTTTTTTTTATTTTCCTCATTTTGTTGCAGCTGCTCAAGGAATTGCAACAGGTGGTACAGGAGTGAGCACATGACAGGGATGTTTGTGAAAATACCTTCAGGGCTTGGGAGTATTCTCTGGCTCTGGGTCCCTATCAGAAAGGCTGATCCAGGTGTGTGACATGCTTTAGTCCTGGCTTTTAGTGCAGCTTTGTGGATGGACACAGCTGCAGGCGTGGTCAGTGCCTGGTGTCCCTCCTGCCATGAGGTCAGGAATTACCTCAGAGGGCCACAGAAGTGGCCACAGCTTGGAAAGGAAAGTGCTGACATTGGAGAGTGTGGATGTCGAAAGGGAACTTAGGCCTTTTTGGACCCTGTGTTGAAATGCTAAAACTCTAGGCTGTGTTTTTGGAAACTGAGTCACCCTGCAAAAACATACCCATCTCCAAGATGCTTAGAGGTCAATAGGACCCAAATAAAAGTTGCTGACCATTTGGCTTCCTGGTCCTGGTGGTGCTGGGCAAAGGCTTTCCAGGGAAATTGGGTGGGGTAAATTTACATTTGGACTTCCTGTGATAGGAGTAATCTACAGAAAGCAATTTGGCTGTGGGGTTTGCCAGATTGAAAACGGGGCTGCTGGAGAACTGGAAGGGCACTGAGGTTTTGGTGATCGCCCAAGGCCTGGTGTTGGTTGTCTCATGGGACTGCGGCTGACTGAATCCTAACCTGCTGCTTTCCTGTTTCCTTGCAGCTATTGCGTGACGTGGGAAGCACACACACRATGAAGAGGAGCTCTCGGCTCTCCTAATCCTTCTCTGACAATTTGGAAGCAGCAGCAGCACCCGCCGCTGCCGCTCTCCCGACATGTCTGGCTCCACGCAGCCCGTGGCGCAGAGCTGGCGCGCGGCCGAGCCGCGGTACCCGCCGCACGCCATGTCCTACCCGGTGCAGATTGCCCGACCACACGCGGTAAGGCCRAGCTTTTCCTTCCYTTCCCTTCCCTCMCCACTCGCAGGGTGGGAGCCACGTGGGTGTCCCCAGGGCTGGGGCAGTGTTTCAGCTGCGCCAGGCGCACATGCGGCTGTTGCAGAGAAATCAGACCGTTTCCGTGCCTGTGGTACAGGATTTCATTGTTCCTCTCTCGTGGGATCCTCTTTTGTTTCTCCATATGGTGCTTTCAGTTTTTCTCTCCCTTTCCAGCCTTTTCCAAGTCCTTGCTGTGGCGGTGCTCGTGGGCTTTGGCTCATCATTTCTGAGCGCCCGTGTCTGTTTGTCCTGCCGGTGAGAGCACCTTTGGTTGGGTGCAGCTCCGTTTGGGTGGAGCAGGAGCACGTCCAGCCCTCCTTGGCACGGTCTTTCCTTGGCACTGATCAAAAGGGAAGGGCCATGGTACATGGCCTCTGGTACATGTGGGCTCACTGCTTCCCAGAGAGCTCAGTCCTTGCTCCTCACACCCACAGGAGAGCTCTCCTGGTTCAGGGGCAAACTGCTGAGAGTGAACCTGCCCTTCATTAGGAGACCTGCCTCTCTTTGTGCAGCACTCCTGGGGAGCAAGAAGATAACTGAGCTGCTGAGCTTTCTATTTTATCCTTTCCTCCACTTTCCCTCCTCTTAGTCTTGACCTGTAGTCTTTTTTCTCCTTGGATCAAGGCATAAGCTGGAGATGATCTCATTTTTTTTGGCTGTGTCTTGTTGAATGTACCAGAACTCACAGAGGTTAATTCACCTGGATCCTTTCTGTGCCATCTCACGCCTGTGTTTGCTCATCCTGGATGGGTGAATGTTTTCAGTTTAAGCCCTTAACGGAAGAAACTGTTCTTAGTGGAGCAGCTTTAGTCAGCTCAGGCTGCTTAAAGGAATCTTATTAGGTGCTGGAGCATGTTTCACACTTCCCAGGGTCTTTGGAGCTGCTTCTTGGTGGGTCACAGAGAGGTGGCCACAGCCAGGAAGGTGCTGTAACACAAATCAGGGAGAGGATCTTGTCTGGGGGTTACATTTGACAGTGCCAGCTACTGAGCGGCCAAATTCAGTCTGTGCTGGTTTCAGTGTTCAACTTGGGGGCATGGAAACCCATGAAGTGTCAGTGAAGGGCTGAAATTCCCTCATTTGCCCTCTTTGCCTGGCTTCAGCAGAGTGGCGCAGGGAGCAGAGCCGGAGATTGGAAAAGCTTTGAAATAGAAACGTTAAGGAGGGCGCGGGACGAGCTCTTGGCTGGGTTTGCTGGCTCATCTACATCGCTCGGGGCCTGCGTGCTGCTGCACAAAGGAGCTTTTCATCCTGGGTATGAGACACGCTGACCTGGTTCGATTTATGGGAGCTTTGCTTCCATCAGAGCGAGCGTGTTTGTTTGGGGGCTGGAACAGAACCAAGAGCATTTGTCTCAAAAAGAAAATCCCAGTTCTCCTTTTGTCAGAAACCCGAGCGGGAGGAGGATGTGACCAGGTGAGCACGATCTGTAGTTGTTGCAAGGCTGTGGCTTAAATGAAACCAGGGGAACCTCAATCTGCAGTGTGGAGACTGATTTTAAAAGAGTGTGAAAGGCTCYTGTCCTTTGGGTGCTGAGCCCATGTCTCCTGTAAAATCCCAGCTGCAGGAGCAGGATGAGTAGAGAGGGCAGCTGTTTGCAGGGGCTGGAGCTGGGGKTCTCTGCAGCCTGCAGTGAGCACTGGTTTAATTCTGTTGTATTAATGTTGGAAGAAGTTGCTGGCGTTTGCTTCTAGAAGCTATTTTTAYAGCTTCGTGTAATCACCCGAAGTTATGCGATACCTTTTGGGCGTGTGGATGCGGGAGAGGTCCGAGCTGAGATTTTTTTTGGACAGAAAGCCAGAAGGCTCCTCTGGCTGGGCAGAAGCATGCCAGCCCCACAAACGGATGCACCTTGCCTGTGCAGGGAGGGCAGGCAGAGTGTTTGTGGAAGCGTGTCCCTGCATGATCTGCCCCGCCRCTCTCAGCTGTTTCAAACACGTGTCTCCTGCTCGGTGGCGCCGTGAGCTGGAACYTGGCCATGGCCCTGGGGCTGGAGCTGATCTCTGGTGGGATTGCTTGGGAGAGGAGAGCCCAGCTCCTTTGAAGTTGCTGTGCTGTTTAATATTAAAAGTCAGCGGTATTTGCTTGCATGTCTTGGCCAGGTCAGTTTTGTCATGGGGTGTGTTTGCACAGTGAGAGCTTGTTTGGAAGAAACCAAGAGAGGGCCAAAACCAACCCGACACTAACATGTCTTGCATCTAATTAAATTTTTGGTTCTGGTTTGTTGCGTTCCAAGACATCCTTTCCTGAGAGGTGGGAATTCGTCAGCTCAGGGATCCTTATCCTGGCGGTGGAAACGCCCTGGGTCACCTCCTGGGCGCGTGTGCAGGGCTGAGCACAGCAGGGCTGCAAATGCTATTATAATATAAATAAATAATCACAGCCCAACTGTGACGGTCGCACCCAGGGAAATGCGGCGCGGCAGGAATGCTGAGCTCAGAAATGAGCCGTGACATTATTTTAGGCTTGGAGACACTTTATGAAAAGTGATTTAAAGGATTGCAGCTGTTTGATTTCACAGATGAGGCAAGTGAGAGGGGATGTTGTGAAGGGGCAGGAGGTAGTGGAAGCAGGATGGGGAATTTTTCTTCTCCCCTTACATAAAACCCAAGGGAATATCCAATAAAAAAGGGGGGGGGGGAAAGTGTATTTCAAGTAAACAAACAGAAATATGCTTTGTACATATGGGCACCTCCTCCCAGCAGCATGTTCCACGAGTTACTGCTGAGTTCGGAGCTGGCAGAGAAGATCCAGTACCGGTTGAGTGAGGATGTTTGTTCTCTGGTTTCACTCTGGGTTGCCAGCTTTGGGCTGGGCTGTGAACCCGTGGGYCTGACCCAGACTGAGCTCTCCCCGATGGGTGATGCAGTGAACGGGCTCTCCCACAGGGTAAGCACATCCCCAGCCACACTCAGGTGTCTTCCTCCTCTTCCTCCTCACTCAGAAATATCTGGTCCCAACAGCTGTTGGGAAGGCTGGATGTGAAAATATTGCAAAATTTTATAATGACCCTGGGTTTAATTCTGTCTTAGTAGCCAATGACTCGCAAAAAGCTTTGACGAGTTATCATGCTCTTAACAGGAAGAAGGAACGTGGTGAAAAGGTTCTGGTTTGTTTGACTTTCTTGAGGTAAAACTAAAATCTCCAATAATCAGCAGTTTCTTCTTAAGGGCACGGAGTGGTTCCTGGCCAAAGTGCAGGGAAAACATTTCTGTTTTCCATATTCATTAGCTGTAATGTTGGGGTGCACAGTTGACTTCTGTCATGTTCAGCTTGGAAACRGAGGAATTGTTTGAATGCTCCATGACCTTTAGCTAAAGGTGAAAAAACGCATTACTTACGCTCTTAACCTTCTAATGTGTCCAAAGTTCATGCTCTCTCAAAGGAAACTTTTGCATGAAGGATATTCATTTTCAGGCAACCTGCAGATATTTTCTGTAAACAGATCAATTTTCCTGCACAGTGCATGTCCCCCTTTCTTTTTAAAGCCTCTTCATGATCAATATTCCCTGGGAGCAGATGCGCTCCCCTCTTTCCCTTCTGTGTGAATCCAGTTTTTTTGCTGTGACCTCTTACCAGCCTTCCTTCTCCTTTTGGTGCCCTGATATTTTAGAGAAGGAGTTGTGTGGCTTTGGGTGCAGGCTGAGCTTTCCAGGAGGGTGCTATGAGGTGCAGGAGATGCTGGGGSTCAGGACACACGAGGTGTCCTCCGGCAGCAGCTTCTGTGACAAAACAGCTCCTGTTTTTGGGCTGCTTTAGGTGTTTTACGTACTAGAGATACTAAACAGATTGGGGATTGATAGGATTGGAGTGTGTTCATATTTGCATGAAATTGGTGTTCCATCATCACCTGAATTCCCCTTTGTGATCACTTTTCCCTCTTTACAGAACAAGAGGCTGGTTTTGCCTGCTGTCTGCCCTCATTCCCTGCACACAGCTTCATCTGGGATGGAAAGGTGACCTCAAGCCCTGCTCAGCTCTGCTCCAGCTGAGYCCATTGTGCTTTTCCCGTGCCACCTCTCCTGGCTGGGAGCAGCTCAGCAGCTCCTTCATTAAGCTGCCCATTTGCAAAGCAGCCCTTGTGCAGGAGCGTCCCAGCCCGATCGCTCGTTTGCTTTGGCCCATGATAAATAACTTCCTTGTCTGTGTGAACCGGGGACAAGGGCTTGGTGCAAACTTGCGTGTTGATTTGGTGTCCAAGCCAAAAGGTGGCCTGGGGGGAACCGAGTGCCTTCCATGGCCAGACTCCTCCTCCCAGCAGTTTGAGCTGGAGTTAAATCAGTGTCCTGCCGTGGAAGGTGCAGGCTGTGGAGRTGGCAGGAGCTGGCTCCTCTCCGTGGTGACACGAGCAGTGTGACACAGTGGCACCAGGTAAGCCTGCAGAGGGGCACTGTGTTGTGCATTGCTGCCTTGGAGTAGTTACTCACACTTTTGTCTCCTGGGAGCAAAATGCCAGTCTGTGTCAGCACTCCAGGAACCAGCAGAACTGAAGAGTTTGTGGTGCACCACCTCCAAGCGTGGGGAACGACCTCCCTCCTGCCACCGGCTGAACGAGGGACATCCTGGATTCTGCCTGCTGGGCTGCAGCTCCTGTTTTAAGGAACGACTTGAAAATAAAAGACATGCCTTGGAAATACTGACTSTGACGAGGTCTGTCAGGAGAACTCAGCGCGATCTCTCCTGAGTCCCTTTCCAGTGACAGGTTGCATTAACTGTGARCAGCTCAGCAGTGGATTTGGGAGAATTGGCTTTCAGCTGTGGGACTGGGAGAGCATGGAGGTGAAGAAACAGGACGCCTAATTCCCTGCCCTAGGGTCTTCCTCCCATTGCCAGGAAGAAGGAGTTGGCTTACAGCAGTTTGTATTTAAATCTTGTTTTCCCTAGGATACAGCCTTTATCCAAAACACTTCTTTTACTTCAAGCTATAGTAAACTTGAGTGGTTGCTCCCTAATCTGTTTTTTGGACATGATTTGGTGCAGAAGGTGATGCTTTTCTTTTGGTTGATCTCAAGATTTAAATCCACAGGGGAAGAAAGAACTTTCACTACTTACGTGGTTTGGCAAAGGTGGAGACCCACTAAAGCCACTTTTGGAGCCTCTTCCTGCACTTCAGACCTGACTCTGATTGCACTGCCCCATCAGCCCATGGAGGCACTTTCTGCAAGAGTGGGGATTTCTGCTGGTTGTCATTGTCACAGCATTTATTCAAAATACTGAGCAAGTGAAGGATTTGCTTCATGGAGGTGCAAGGAAGAACAGGGGATATGGAAAGCTGAAAGGGTCCTTTGTGGACCTGCAGTTGGCTGTGGGTGTTGTGTAGGAGATGGTGGGGGACTGTGCTGCAGAAAAGGTGGGATGATGAGCTAAATGACCTGGTGCTTTTAAGGTGGAAAGTGTGGTTTTGTTGTGTGAAGAGAGCTGCTCACCCTGTGCGGGTGTCCGTGGCTTCAGGAAGCACAGCACCAGGCGTGGGGGCTGGAGGAAGGACAGACGGGTCATTCCCGACTCAAAGGCGCCTGGATGCGACTGGGACAAAAGCCTTGTGATGGAGAGAGGCTGAAAAGCAGCTCTGTAGTGGATGTGCTGCTGCTCTGTGGGCACCTCTGGCTGCTGGGGAGAGGGCTGGCTGCTGGCTCCGGCACTGGTCAGATGACCGGGAAGCCACAACAGCTGAGAGCTGTCCTCACCGAGACGTGACTTCTCTATGAATGGCACATTCAGAGAGGACAGCCAAGCCCTGCTGACAGCCCTGGTTCTCTGGAGAGGTGGGGACAGGGCATCACAAGGATGGGGGGCAGAGCATCTGGGCACTGTTGGTGCTGGCAGAGCCGTGCCCTTGGCACAGGGGTGGCAGCAGGAATCGATGCCTTCCATCCAACAAGGGGCCACGCGCAGTGTGGTCACCTCCTAAAACAAAAGGCCAAGTCAGCAGCTTCTGAGAGATGGATGGCACTGAGACTGTCTCGGAACAATAAGGGCATTTGTCTTTTCAGCACATGTTGCATCCTTGTAGGCAAGATAAAAATGCKTATATCCAGCCAGGTTTTTATTACTGACCTTATCTCCAACAGGGGAGCTGATTGYGGAGAAGTTATTGTGTGGTTTATGTTGCTGGTATTTTTTACTTAAATCTGCAGTGAGCTCCTCCCAGGGTTTTGGGGAGGAAGTTGGGCAGACAGCATTGTGCTTGTGGCCAACCTGTTTGGATCAATAATCACCTCCTTTGCACTTCAGAGGAGGTTTTCACAGCAGAGGATGGTTCCTCTGGGCTGGGGAGGCTGAGCACGGTAGGCTGTGTGCCACACTTCTCTCCTTGCAGCCCGAATTATGTCTGGACCTCATACAGTGACACCTCTGCAGCCATCCTGATTCCTCCCAAACCTTTCCCCTTCCTCTTACCTTTGAGAATTGGCTTTGGGAAGAATTATTTTCCTCAGGCGAATGCTAAAAAGTGCATTTCTCGGTCGGATGAGCAAATGCTCTGCTGCCAGTGCTAAGGGGTATCCAGGCACCAGAGAACTTTTCCTTTTATTGCTAAAATAGGTCACACTCGCTGCTGGCAGAAAGAGATGTTAGGTGACTGCTTTTTCCAAAGTTGAGGGTGTGCAGAGCAGGGTGGGGGGATGTCCCCTGTCTCTGATGAGGCCATCAGAGTGGTGGCCACGCTGCTTTTCCCACCCCACAAATTAATGCTGGATGCTCTGAGGCCCTGGCATTTTCCAAGCTGGGATATGCCACTCCACACTGGCTGTGTGGTTTTGGGGTGCAGGAAGCTCAATTATCCATGTGCTTCCAGGGGCACGGGGTGGCTTTGCCATCCAGAGCTGTGTGGTCATGTATTGGACACCACATTGGGCTGCTGTGGGCCATGTGGGACGTGCAAGAACAGCAGCTGTGAGGTGTCCATCTGTGGCTCTGTGTGCCACCAGTGCCATGGTGTGGTGGGCACCAGCCCTCTGTTGTCACCCATCACTTCCCCTGTGGTTAACAGTTCCCAGAGCAGCACGCGAGCTGCTCACGAGCATCCTTTGTGAGATTAGATAAGGGACAGTTCATGAGAAGTGGAATAAACAGGGGTGTTTTGGCTTTGTTTTTTTCTCACTATTTGTACCACACCATTATTAATTAGCCTCATTGAGTCTTTCAGAAGAAACGGCACATTGTTAGAAAAGAAAAATTATTTGCAGTACAACGCTGGGTGAGCTTGTAATGAGCAATCCTCGGTGGAGGTGGCAAGGAGCTGGGAATGTGTGCAGTGCCCTGTCCTGTTTGTCTGCCTGCAGCAGGTGACGAGGACAGCGTGGGGCAGTGGTTTGTGGCTGGGTGAGCTCTGGGTGCCGGGTGCTGTGCAGGTGCAGTGCTGTCTGTGCCCAATGCCGTGATTCGAGGCGTCCCCGGTGCCGCTGTGTGCCGGGAGCCGCTCAGCTGGCGGATGTGGTGGCTGACCCTGAACTGCTCCTCCTCGGTGGCACAGCAAAACAAGCACTGGTGGTTTTGGAGCAAAGCTGTCCTGCACCGAAACTYGGCGGGGAGCTCCTGGTTGCTTTTCTCGGTTGAGGACGTGGTAAGAATGAGGACGGATCTTACGAGCTGTGCTGCAGGTTCTCATCTGGCTGCGCTCTGGCTCTCCACAGGTTTGCTCCAGAGCTGTTTCCTAGGGAAGCCAGAAGCACTGGGTGTCTGTACTTGTTTTTCTGCTGGTGGGAGGAAGAGAGGAGGAGCAGTCTGCTTTTCTGTYGCAAGAACAGCTCCAGGTTTCCTTTCTGCAGGCCTCCTGTCTCTGGGGTGCTCTCAGAGACGCTGTTGTTGCCACCATCTGGATGGAGATGCCTTTCTGTGTGGATGTGCTGGAGCTGGCAGCTCGGGGTCAGTGGTTCTGGTGGCCGTGTTGTCACTTTGCCTGGTGCCCTGTGCTGCTGGTCAGCACCCAGGAGTGCTTCTATCACTGCTTTCAGACCTCCCTTTCTTCCTCCTGCGTTGAGATCAGGCAGCCAGGACGTGGCAGCTGCAGCAGRGGAAGAGAAATGAAGCCCAGCAGCRAGTGCACGTGTCCAAAACAGAAAGCGAGAGAGGCAGAACGGCTGCAGTTGTTCTCTTAGCGTGGGGGTTATCCTGAGGTCGGGGGACAGCACTGAAGATTTTGCTGGAGGCTTTATGGTAGGTAAGGCAGCAGGCTGAAAGCTTTAAAGTAATTTTAAAAGGGTGGTGGGGAGGAAATGTCTTCCTTCCGTTGGGCTTTCTCTGTGTGTTGCCAAGAACTTTTCTGTAATGATTGTGTGCAGGAGCCTGGCTTTAAACAGTTTGATTAGCAAATCTAAATGAGCCTGCTAGACTCAGGTTATTTGGGGTCAGAGGATTTACCARGAAGGGGTGGAAATGGTGTTCTTGGCACTCCTAAATCAAGAGATAACACAGAAGCCTTGAGACTCAGGGTGCTTTCCCTGGCTCTCCCTCCCAGTGCCTCCTCCCCCAAATCTGCTGATGTGCCAGGGCCCCTGACTATCCATGGTGTTTTTGCTTCCATGATTTCTGTCGTGGCATTTACTGAATTCATGAAATTTGCTTGAATTTTCAGAAAGATTCCCAAAGTACATCCTTGCAGGAGCACCTGAACCACAAGGAACAATGGGAAAGTTGGTGCAGAAGGAGCAAAATCCTTACTCTGGAGGCAGTTGGAGATTTGAAAGCTCTGGAGAGGGTGMTCTGGCAAATCAGAAGATTTGTGGGGTGGGAGAAGGGTTTGCAGAGAGCAAACCTCTGGCAAATCAGAAAATTTGTGGGGTGGGAGGAGATGCAAAAAGAGAGAGAGGATGAGGAGAAAACAGAATTGAGCAAAACGCAGCAAAACAATGGAGAGGAAGAGGAGCGAAGTAGTTCAGGGCTGCAGGTTCTTGAMTTGTTTTATTTCTGGTGTCTTAGAGTTGCCCAGGAGCAGGTGCTAGAAATTTGAGGTGGGGGTGAGGGCTAAATCAGATTTGTGTGCTTCAGTGGTGGGGAATTCAGGTGGCACCCACTGGTGTCTTTCAAACTCTGCTGGAGCAAATGGAAGCCTCCTCTGAATCACAGAATRATTTAGGCTGGAAAATACCTATGGAGTCATCAAGTCAAACCATTAGCCCAGCTMTGCCAACTCCACCAGGCGGGTTGAAGGCAGCTCATAAACCTTTCTGGGGTTTGCATTTGGAAAACACAGTCACAGCTCGAGTGCAACGCACTGGAGTAACTTTTTGAGCAATTAATCCACCTACGTCCTGCCAGAGCTTCCACGGTGCCTCTTAGCAGTTCATCACAGGGCACAGAAATCTGTCAGTTTTAATCCTCCTGGCTAATTTTTCGGTTTTGTCTTTTCCTTGTAAAGCCCAGGTGCAGAGTGGGTCAGAGTCACTTCAGGCCATGCCAGCAAGTTCTGAGCTCCACCAGCCATTTTCTGATGGGGTTAGAGGAGGCAAAAGCTCAGCTGAGTGTGGGCAGGGGGAAAAGGAAAAACAGATGGTTCTTGGGACATGCAAGAGCCTTTTATTTTTCTCAAGGGCACAGCTTTGAGCCTCCCAGACGGGTAATTCTTGTTTATACGCCCACAGAAGGTGACGGTCCTGGTTTTGGGCCTGTTGTGTGCCTTCCCAGACACGAYGTGTTGTTTTGTAGGTGGATGTCAGGAGCTGCATCGCTCTTCTATTTAAATATTTATTTTTAATTTGGAACAGGGATGAGTGTGAACGTGGGGGAGCTTGTCATGGGCAGGGATTCTGCTTTGGCTGGGGCTGGGAGAGCTGATGGGCTCTGTCCCTGCAGATGTTTGTGTGTGCCCATTTCTGGCTGAGCTGATGGCATGGATCATGATGACATGATGGATATCCTTTATTTGCCTGCCATKCACCTTGCTGGGGCAATTCCCCAGCTTTCCCAGGTTGATCTTCACTCTRCCTCAATTCCTGTTGCAGCTGTTGGGGCTGAGACCCCCCTGCCCACATCATCTTCGTGCATATTCTTTATTTTCTGTTGATTTTCTTTTGTAGACTTTGAAATTTCTTTTTTTTATTTTTGAGGAAGTTAAAGCTTTCTTGTTCCAGTTGAGAACTGTTCAAAAATAGACTCCCAGGTGGAATTGGTTCTCCTATGGTAAATGTGTGTCAGTGTTACCAGGGTTATTCTGTGACAGAGCTTTCTATGCCATTGCTGAAGGTCTTAGTTAATTAGATGATTAGTCTGCTGGTCAAGTGTCTATCTGCAAATAAAAAATAGCAGCTGAATGTGGCTGCCTAAAATACTGCTGCTGGAATCAGTCTGTGGCACAGAGCAGGAGGGCTTCTTCTTTAATTAAAATCAGGAACATACTGTACTGTACTCTCCAAGGGTCAAGGAACAAAAGGGACGTACACATAATAAGTAGCAAACTGTCCTTTCAAACCCCTTGAGCTCAGCCCAGGGGAGCTGTGCTTAAAGGGATATTTTCAAGATAACGTCTGTGATTTCTCCTCTTTTTTTTTTTCCCCCTTTTTTCCTTTCTCTGTGCTGCTGCATGGATTATTGAAGCTGAAAGTATCCTGTGACTTAATTTTGTTTTTACCTGTTCTTGCTGTTGGATTCACTGTTGTCGTCAAGGACTGCTTGGATGCCAAAAATCACTCTGTGGGTGCTCAGTGGCTTGGGGGTTGGGTTTGCTGGGGTCCTTTCCCAGGAGCCAGCCCTGTGTGCAGCCAAGGAAAAGGCTGGGGGCAGATTGATCCAGGGGCTCAATTCCAGCACATTGTGGGTCTGGGAGTCCCTGGGAACCTCCTGGGGAGGGAAAAGCTGAGTTTTGTGGCCAATGCTTCACAAGACATGTTTTTTGAGTTGTTTTGCGCTCCTTTGGAAGCTCCCACCATGCTGACGAGCTGCTCTGTGTTTGTTTTCCGCAGGACGTGGCGCTGTTGGAGTACCAGCATCATTCCAGGGATTTTGCTTCCCACCTCCCGCCGGGGTCGATCATGCAGCCGCAGCGGCGGAGGCCGTCCCTGCTCTCCGAATTCCAGCCAGGCAATGAAAGGTACAGCTGGTTCYTTGCCTTCCTGAGCCATGGTTCTGTGCTGGAGGGAGCTGGGCACTGTGTATGAACCAGGCTCGGTGCCTGTCACTGCTGGTCAAACAAGAATAGATACAAAAACACACAAAAGTGGGTGAAAAAAACAGAGAGAAAGAATAACTTTATTATTCTTTTATSTACTTTAGCAACCAGAGTATACATTTGTGTCATACATTGGTTAAGAGACAGCTGTTTAATTAGTAATCAGATATAATTGGTGAGTTTGTAAAAGCTACAGTATTAGTAATGTTTATRATTTCCAGCTACCTGYGTTGTCARTTCTACATTCTAATCTTTTCTCAACAGTWGCCAAGGATGYRGCATTCCTCCTCCATGTAAGCTGTTAGCACTCCCTTYCTTTTCCYAGGCCTCAGTCATACACAATAAYTAGCTGAGTTTCAGAATCAGGGCTTGTAGGGCCACTTTTTTCCCCCACAGGTGCCAGTTCAGCTCCTTGTGACACCTTTGCCTTCTGGTTCCTTACCTCTGACTGTCACACATTTTAAAGAGGTCTTAAAAACAACAAAAAAACAACAAAAAATCACCTCTTCTCTTCTGTAAAGCTTCACACTCCTGTGACTCGTTGTGTTGGCTTTCTCAGCATAGGAAATTAAGCTATGTGGTCAGATTTGGTCTGCGGCTCCCAAGCCTGCAGGGAGGAGTGACAAGAGCTCATTTCCTCCCCCATCTCCGCTTCCTCTGCTTCTCTTCCTCCCTGCTTTCATTGTTTTTGTTTCTTTTTCTACGTTGCCACTTACAACTTTTTCTGAGCTGGTTTTTTCCTCTCTGCTCTCTTCTGCCTCTCCCTGTGCCTCTGTTTCCTATCGTGGCCTCACCTTTTGGGTGCAGGTCAGGCAGGTGCTGTGGCTGGGAATGCTTCAGGAGCTGATATGTTTGAAGGACATCACTCTCACTCTCTATTTCAATGCAAAACGCTGCTCTCTCTCTCTCACAGTTTCTCTTCTGCATTTGATGTTTAGTGGTTTGGTATGAAAACTGGCCTGGAAGTGAAATAAGAGCCTTGATACAGTAAATATATGCAAAACTTCTTTTTTTTTTAATGCTTGTTCCTTAGGCTAAGAACAAAACCAGTGCATAGTCAGAGATGAATGTTTTTCTCTAAAGTCATCATCATTAAGGGAGAGGATTAAGAGCTCAGGGTGCTGGATGTGTAATAAATGCAGGCAGGATCCTCTTTTATTGGTGATTGGGTTCAGCTTGATKCTCAGCAGAAACAAACCCTTGAGAATTTGGAGGCAAAAAGAAACTTCCAAAGTTTGTTTTGCATCTGGTTGTGCCCTCTTGGGTTATGCCTGTGGCACCTGCACGTACAGAGGGTCGTGTCATTTTTGATAAGCCATAATTTATTGCAGCATGTTGCACTGCCTTGGCTCACTTTGATTTCTCAGTGCTTTGATTTCTTAGCACAGAGTAACACGGTTAAGTTGGAATTGGGTCAGATTTAGCTAAATTTGGGGGAGATGGGTAAAGAGGGCCCAGCAACATGCTCCTGCCTGGTTTTGTTTTTCACACTACTGATGGTTTGCAGTTCTGCTCTCCAATAATGTGCCATTTAAAAAATTGTATCTTGATCTTTCTGTATCACTAAAAAGCCCAACTGCAAACCTTGGTGTCTGCTGTACCACATGCCTGATCTGCTGTGGTCACCCAGGCATCTCCCTTTGGCTTATAAATATTTCAAAGTCCACAAACTTAATTTTATGTTGACATTCACATGAATGTGGGTAAATGCTAATCAAAGTTGTCAGGGGATGTTACACATCCACATGCTTATCATGGTGCCTCACTTTCAACCTGAATGGTTTTGGAGTGCTATAAAAAGAAACTCTTTTAATAGACTCACCTTACGTTTCATCCGTTTTCCCTTTAACATCCAAAAAATTGTACTTTTGCAAAGATTATACTGTGTAGTGAAGCTAAAATTACTGCTTCAGTTTAGCTGACATCTTGTGCCAAAATGCTGGGACACARACTCATTGAAAAATTTTGGGGGTATCTGGGGATGAAGAAGGAGGGGGTCTTAGAAGAAATTGTAAAKGAATTTTCAGTCCGATGTAATTAGTTATTGAGGTGATTCGAACTGGGTGCCATTGATTTTAGAGAGGTGTTAGTCTGTTCTGCAAAGCCAGCTGCTGTTTCTCTGCATCTTTAAGCCCTACACTTCAAAATCCATCATCCCCTGGGCTTTGCTGGTTCACCTTTGTGGTCTGAGGAGCTGCTGTAACAATGGGGGGATCCCTTTGGGTGGTGCTCKCTCACCTGAGGGTTCCAGAGCCAAGACCCCAAAGCTCCTGAAGCAGTTTGGGTTGGTCACTGGTGCCCTCCCCAAAAATATCTGTGGCTCTTGCTGGTGCAGAGCAGAGCCTGGCTGAGGGAGGGTGGAAATGGCAGCCATCTCTGCAGCTGAGTCCCCTTGGCAGGCTCAGCTCCTTGGCGTGGTTCCTGGGCTGGGATTGATGGTTTTGAGCAGAGGCAGCTGGCTCTCAGCATGAGGGGCTGGGAGGAGGGAGAGCGAGGCAAACAACATCCACAGCAGGGCACAGGGTGAGGGTAGAGGGAAACACAGGGGTGGGATGTGACTGAAAGGAAGGTTCTTACTGTGATTCCCTGCCTGACAGCCCTCCTGGCACTCTGTGACACTGGGCATGTGACAATGCTCCCCTTGAAGCAGTGGCAGYAGAAAGGAACCCTTCCAGTCCCCCGTTGTGCCGGGAGCTCGGAGGAAGCAGCCTGCCTGCTCTGGGTTATGATGCCAGGATCTCTGTGCTCCTCAGGGATATCAGCTTGCCAGTCTGGTGCAAGTGGGATGTGGCAGGCTGGCAGAGCTGGARATGGGCCCTGTGTGTATTCCTGGATGGACATCCCTGCCCTGCCATCTCCGTGCCTTCTGCTTACCCACGGCACTGCCCACGGCTGGAGAGGGCTCAGCCCTGGTGCCACTCGGTTCCTCTGAGCCCACCTGCCTGTGTGGTGGCTGCTGTTTGCCTTCCTATCCTGGAAACAACAGGGATTCACTCTACTCTGTGTCCTGCTTTTGGGGTTTGCCCCCCTTTTTGGCTTTACGTTCACTGTGGACAGATCTCTAAAGCCTGTGAAAGCTGTCTTTGCACATGGTAATGGAGGTTTAACCCTCTGAATGCTCAAAATCCCACAGAAATAATTTGGGATCACTTGGATGGTCTTCCTTCAGCCGTGTGCAGGCTTTCAGTCTCTTATTGCTGCAATTTGGATGATGGTTGGTTGAGATTCAGTGGAAAGGGAACAAGAGGTGAAGCTTTTCACCACAGCCACAACGAGTTGAGCATGAATTAAATGTTATTGGCAGAAAGGTGTTGAGTGGTGAMTTGCTGGAAGGAATGGAACGCTGAGATGGTCCCACATTTTGGGCCTTCCTGGGCAAAAAGCTCATTGGGAAAATTGCAGAGTGCCCTTTTCTGTGTACATCAGAATCGAGAGTCGTCATCAGCCCTTGGTGGTTGGGCAAAGACTTCAACTCCCTGTACAGCAATTCTGGCTTGGGAGAAGGAAGGAAAACCTGAACCCCTCTGAATCTCTTGCTATAGGGAAAATTAGCTCTGGCTGTCTTTGCAGGGATGTGCTGCTTTCCATGATGGTTTTTTTGGTAGCAGGCTTTTTCTTGGAAGGATCCACAGACTTCCCCTTAGCCTGTTCAGTTGGCTGTGCCAACTGGTCTGCAGGAGCGAGGAGAAGTATTTCAGGATCTGCTGTTGGTACAAGTCGTACCATGAATATTTGCAGTGGAATGTCCTGGCAAGGTGACAAGGATTAGGGCTTTTTTCCCTCTTCTATATATATTTTGGTCCTCAAAAGAAGTGAGAAAAACTGGGTTGAGTGTTACATGGCAGGTGCCAGTGGGTGAGGGGTCTGAAAAATCAAGGAACGGGATTTTTCTGACTTTTCATATGTGTTAGGATTTTAGAGGAAGGTTTCTTATTAATGCAGGAATGCTGGGGTGGATACTTGTCTCTGCTTCTCTGGCAGAAAATGTGGCTGTAAATAAGTGGTGTGTGTGTTAAAACAGAATATTCCACCTTTATCCAGAGTTAGGTTATTTCCCYACTTCAGGAGACCACACTCCTCTTTCAGAGCCCAAAGAGTTCACCTGGTGTGGATCTGCAGGATGACATTTAGGACACCCAAAACAGCTGCTGTGTCCCTGCAGCTGTCTGGGACAGTGTGTGCAGTGTGGCACCAGAGCAGGAGGGATTTCTGTCCTCAACCATGGGATCAATCCTGCTTACCAAAAGCTCAGAGATTTGGGGGAAGCTGGGGCACTGAGTGTGATGCTGGACATCACACACAGCTCTCAGTCTTCATCTGTGCTGGCCCAAATGGCCCCAGCTGCTCCTGAGAGAACAGCACCACCAATTTGATTTTATTTATGGTTTTTAATTAAGTTTCCAATTTTAAAGGTGATCCTTTTCCTCAGGAGCGAGCAGCGGTGTGGCTGAAATCCCCTCAGCTGTATTTCTCTCTTTCACACTGGAAATTATGTACCAGGAGCTGTGGTTTTTTTCTCCCCATAATTGAATGTGGGAAAACAACATCTGTAGAGGGCAGATGTTGCTGTGTAGGCACTTGAGGACAAGCCTTACCTTGCAAACTCTGCTGTGGGCTGCCTGGTGTGTCTGTGGATGGATGTGGAGGGTGACCAAGGGCACAGGATGTTCTGAATTCATTGTTTCAAGGGTGTTCCAGCCACCCAGGACTCCTAAGAGGACTTTCCTGGCAGACTCCAGGGTGCCTGGAGAAGAAGGAATGTGGGGGAGTCTGTGGAGAGAAACAAATAATTAATCCTTCTCCTCCTCTTGAGTGAGGCAGTGCCATTGTGTTAAAGCTTCTGCTGGTCCTGTCCATGAATAATTCAGGCTCTGTGTATGGGGATCTTCAACATGCAAGTTTTAAATAAAGCATYTGCTCTTATCTGAGTTGCAGTTGGTTTGGAAGGAGGTGGCTGCRGGGCTGTGCAGGTGTGGGAACACACAGCACCAGCACCCTGAGGATGCACTTGGGTGCTTGGTCAGATCTCCTGACACCCAGGAGTCCTTCAGTGGGGTCACACGGTGAGCCAGGCAYCCTGCTCCAGGCTGTCCCACACCTTTGGCTTGGCAAAGCTCAGTCCTGCTGCTGGCAGACTTTGCTGAGGGCGTGGGAGCTCTGTCTGCCCGCCCAGACACGCAGCTCTTCCCGTCAAGTCACGATGGTTTATCTCCCTCTCCACCTACATGACAAAGGGGATATATCAGCTGGTCCTGGATGTGTTTTTCTCCGTGCTGGTGGCAGGTTTGCTCCTACAAACCCTCCCATTTCCCTCTTTAACAGGCCTTGATTTGCCCAGTCTCACACTCTGGCTCTCATTAGCCGTGAAGGGGTTGTTGAAACCTCTGACAAATCTTGGTGTTGGCTATAAATAATTCACTTCAACACCAGTGGCTTTCTATATTACTCTCTCTCTAAAACATTTTATTGTCTGTCTATACCTGTGGGGGCTGAATACTCTTTTTAGAACGTAWTTTTGGAGACAATTTCCCACCAAACCATCTCAGCTGGAAGGAATAAACAGCYTCAGCAAGGCCATAGTTTGTCTTGGTTCTGGGAGACAGTGAGGATCAGTTTTCCAGCCTCGTTTGGCCCTGAGGTGTAGGGAGCAGTATTTGCAGATGGGAGCAGCTCCTCAGTGTGCATTTGCTGGGAGGTTTTGGGGAGCTGGCTTGGAATTGCTGCTGGTTCTTGGTGCAGGAGGCTGTGGGATGTTAGGCTGGGTTTGCTGAGTGTTGTAGAATAACCATGGTTCCTCCTGCAGCCACCTTCTGTTGCTCAGCTGATGGAGAAATGAGAAGGTTTGAAGGCCAGGGGAGAGCTGGGCTGCTCTGAGAAGCTGGACAGTGGTTTAGTGGGGAGGGAGAGTCTTTGGCCTTCTGAAAATTCTTACTTGCCCATTTACCCGAGATTCGGCTTCAAAAAAATGAAAGTAAGATCACTCACAGTAAGATCTCATCATGACTGCTCTTGCAAGTCCTCAGGTATCTCATTTGATCCTCTCTGCCCAGCTCTCACCTTAACCACTGACCTCARTGATGTTAGAGGTATTTTCCAACCTTAAGGGTTCTAGGACTCTTTGATACCCAGCTACCAGACAACCCCTATTTTCAGCCCATTTTGTGCTTAGCTGGCTCTGGTGTAGGCATAATGTAGCAAAGGATGTTTTTTTTCCCCCAGTCCTGGTCATCCACACTTGCTGGAGGGAGCTGCATGTGCCCCACACTGCTGTAGGATTTTATCTGCTCAAACCCTACACCCTCTGTGAGTCTGCTGAGGATTGGCCCCGGTGAATGAGTAACACAGCTCTGCAGCTGGGAGGGTGCRATTCGTTGGTCAGATCAGTCATAAACCAAAGGTCTCCTCTTGGGTTATSCCATCCTTCTGGACCTGCCCCAAGCAGGGCTGGGAGTTGGGCAAAGCCTGGGCACCCAGCCTTGTGTGTCAGCACATCTCACACTGCTCTGCTCCTCCAAAGCAGTTCAGTGTTTGTGGGGAAGAGCTCAGGTGAAGGCTGACCTGCCCCACTTTGTAATTAACGCTGGCATTTGCTTTGCTTCATTTAATTATGCACAACTCACTYGCAATTAAAGCGCTCTGTCCCTTCAGCCAAGTAGGAATCTCTGGGACAAACCGGATGGGAACTGTTTGGAAAATGCAGCAAACCCCAACCTCAGTGTAATGGGAGGGTTTTTCAGGCAGAGTCATTTTGCTRACAGCGATGCTGTTGCTGTATAAAGTCTGTTGCAAAGAGCTTGCTGCAGGTGTGGATGTGAAGAGTGAAAGGTGTGAAGGCTTCAAGCAAAAGCATTTTGTGTTTGCAGCCAGGACAGGCTGAGCGGGTTGTGTTGGGCAAAGTAATCTCGGGAGCGGCTGGAAATTCCAGTGGATAAAGTTAACAGCCGTTCCAGTGGATGTGGAAATGGAAATAAAATAGCACCTTATAACATTGCAGCTGCTTTCCCTGGCGTGGCCCCTGGCTCGCTGTGAGTACCCGCCTTTGTAAAGCTGAGTGCTGCTCTTATCTTGGGGATCCATGGGGTTTTTTTCCAAGAGGAGCAGTTGTTTCAGGTTCCTGACAACTGCAGAGGTCTTGGAGGCRTCCTGTGTCAATTAGCAGCATCTTGGTAATGTGGCCTTTATAAAAGGGAAGGAGTGAAAATAAATATATCTGCTTTTTAATTGCCTCAGCACAGCAGAGCTTTGGGTGTTGGAATATTTTAGCACCTGCCCAGCTTAACAGTTGCTTATTGTTCCTGGGGTTTACAGCAGAGCCTGAAATRCCAGCATGCAGCTGTGGGCAGGCAGGGATTGCATAAAGGGCTGGGACCAGCCAGCAGGAAACCTGAGAGGTGCCAGGAGAGATTTCTGGGCTTGCTGAGAAAATCTGAGGATCATTCAGCATGAAAGTGTTTGCAGGTGAAGCGAGCTGTGCTCCAGTGCCAGATTTCAGGGCTGTTGAGCTCTGAAAGGTTTGCAGTGCATGCCTTGGACATTGGAGCACTAAAGGCGGTGCTGGAGCGTTCTCCTGCCCCATTTTTGCTGGGGAGGAGGAAGAGGATGAGCCAGATTCTGTTTCTGTGTGTCAGCAGCAAACCTGCTGCCCGATGCCAATGCCAAACCCACGGCAGCAGAGCTTGGCATGCACGTGCTTTGTGTGCCTGCTGTTGATGGTTAAATTAAAAAATAACCCTCCCAGGTTTATCTTGGCTCCCTGGAGCTGGGCTCAGTTGGCCACGCTGCTGCAGGGGAGGGCACAGGGCAGTGGTGCCCCTGAGAAGGTGGATTTTTACCAGATCCTCTCCCTGGATGCCATCAGAGCCATTATAGCTGCTGGTTCCAGGGCACTCTGTGTCCTTCCCTTYTTGCCATCTTCTCTGAGATGTTCACAGTCAGCAGTTGCAGTTTGTGGGTGAGGGGAAAATGAGGCATAAGACCCCCTGTCTTCTATGCTTGCTCTTGACAAAACAACCCTTTTCTCCCTCTCTCCCCTTCATGCAGCTCCAAAGGCTGTTAAGTTTGTGTTTGGTACCTGGGGAGGACACTGTACCACTGCTCAGGAGGATTGCAACAATCTTGTTTAAGGAGAAAAGAAGAAAACTCACGTTTTTTCACAAGCTTTGAATCTCCCCTGCTTCCCTTTATTTTTACTTTTTTAAGAGACACTTCTGCCTGAAGTGTTAAAAACACACCCTTGGAGCTGCTGCAGCAAAGCTGATCCCAGGGCATAGTAAAAGGTTTCATGTATTTTTGTAGGATCCTTTCACAATTCCCACAAGAGAATCCTGCTAAGGAAAACAGAGCTACAAAAAAACATTCAACATTTGTGTAAAAAAAAAGCAAAACCAAGCCCCACTCTCCAGGTATTACCAACTGCATCTTATTTAACAGGTAAAAGATGTTTGAGCTCCAYGTGACTCATTGGTGCAGTTGCTATCTCTGGGTAATGTGCCTTTACAGCCTGCCAGGTCTGTGTCAGAGATGTGCAGCTACATGTGGCTGCTTTCTTTCCTCCCCCATCCTGGAAAAATAAATCCCTGCTGTCTAGCCACGGAGGAGTAGGCATTTTTCCCCAACGTACAATCTTTGKTATTCCTATAGAAGGTGCTAAATATAAACACCGGTGCAGGTAGCTTTGGCTAAATAAGCCAAATATGGCAGAAGGGGGCTCTGCCTGGTCTTGGAGGCACAGGAGGATTTATGGGGCAGATTTGAGGATTTTCCAAGCTTTGCCTTTTTCTGAGCAGCCCAACCCATGTGGTGTGACAGGGAAGGCTCAGACCTGCAGCGTGGTTCACTTTGTCCTGGTGTGGGGACAGCATGGGTGGCACAGGAGGTGGCASTGGSRTTTTCCAGGTAATGGTGCTGAGGAGGGGGATGCTGGTGGTCCTGCAGAGACCTGAGATGTTTGAGTGCCCTCCCCACGCGGATCCTTCCGGAAAATGGGCAGATGTTGAGCCCTGTCCTCCTTGAGTGGTTTGCATCACAGAATAGGGGAAACAGAGGTAGTTTATTTTCTAAAGGCTCCTTTCCCTTTGTCCCCAGAGCTCAGGAGCTGCACCTGAGAACCGAGGGCCATTCCTATCTCTCTGACCTGACCAAGCCATCRGACTTGGAGTTCATTGAAACCAAGAGGCCACGCCTGGAGCTGCTGCAGGACCCTCTGCTGAGGCACTCACCCCTCCTGAGCCAGAGCCAGCAGGGAGGCACCGAGGATCTCTCCAAGGTAAGGGGCTGGTGGCAGTGCTGCCAGCTAGGTATGGGGTCTGGGATTTGGGTTTGTGTTCAGCTGCTGAATTCAGTGTGGATGGTGGATCCCAGTCCATCAAACAGTGCTTGGTGCTGCTGGATGCTTTTCCCTGAGCTGGGGTGACCACTTTGGGGGAACAGAAGCATTTATCAGCTTTCCCCAGAACTGTTACAGTCATGGCCTTTTTTTCCTGGGCTGTTAGATGCACCAGAGTGATATGGAAGCTCCTGTAGGCTGAATTAAGGATGGTCATGTCTGGCTTTTCTGGATGCTCTGCCTTGATTTGATTTTGCTTGATGCTTCTCATTTATCACATCTCTTTATTTAATCCTGGTGTTTGAAGGGCTGGAATCAGTTTCTGGCGGTTCTTTAATATAATCTTCCCCAGGAAAGCCTCCCTTGTCCCAGTCTCATTTAACAAAGCAAATCGTTTACTTAAAATTGTCCCCTCTGCACAGGGAATAAATGTTGCAAAGAGAAATCTCTTGCTTGTGTGCATGGATTTACTTTCATCTTCTCTTGGGGTAAATTGTGTTTGATTTTACCTTGAGTTTGGACATGCTCCTGGTGGGCAGSAAAGTCTTGCTGGATGAATGTGCTGAGGGCTGGTGCAGCTGGACTTGTAGAGAAATGAAAGGAAAGTAGCCAGGGTGATGGGGATGGTGTGCTGGATACTGTGGGAGTTGATTGAAATAACATACGGACAGGAAAGCTCTTCCTTGGGAGTAGCTGGGATATTCAGACATCTCTCATCCCTACAGTACCAGTGGGCTTTGGCTGAGATCCCTCTAGGATATTTAGCTCTGGAATAGTTCAGATGCCAAGGGAGGCCCGAAGGCTCTGAAGCATAGAACATCCTCAGGGGATGTTGGTTGGATGGCTGATGGAGAAAATGCACCTTAAAACAAAAAATATCCCTCTCCAAAGATAAGAGGAAACAAGGATGACTTTTCTGTCTGTGCATTATTCCCACCAGCAGTTCTGTTCTGCTTCCCACCAGAAAACCATGGATTGTCTCAACTATTTGTTTCTGATATGCAGAGCCACTCTTGAGGAATTAGTTCATCACTTTAGGGGCTGCATTTGCTTCTTGGGTCTGTGACATGTTTCCAAGAATTACATGCATTTCATGGGGCTTAAAATATTTGTTAATGAAAGAGCGAGAAAGCTGAGRTACAATTCAGCAAGACAAGATTTTGCTCTTAGTGGAGCCATTTGTAATTTTAGAGTCTGGAAGGAAGAAGAAAATGTGGTGTCCCTGACTTGTGAGAGCTTTAGTGGAGCTGGGATTAGTTGCTCTAAGCTGCTTCCAGAATGGGTTTGGTGGAGCTCACTGYGAGTCTGGATGATCTCAGTGTGGTTCTGGGAGCTGAAGGCAGCTCTGGGGCACAGGGTATGGCAGCTTCTGCAGCTTGGGAAATGGGGTTAATAGCAGTCTTTTGGCATCAGTTCTGAGCAGTTGTGCTCAGCCTAGTCTGTAAACTGCTGATGGACATTAAGGTGGTGGAAAAGCCCCTGAAGCCAAAATGTGCATTGCTCTGAGCCTCAGCGTGTTGGAGGAGCTGCTCTGTGTGTGGGTGCAGGGGAAATGTAAGAGCTGAGGCTGTCCTTCACCCACAGCCCTTCCATGGTTTAATTTGGCTCTGGGCTCTGAACTCACCACCAAGGACAGATGATAAAACCCTTCCTGAGAGGCTCAGTGCTGGGTGAGACGTGTGTCCTGGAGCAGTGATAGACACACACGGTGGCAGGACATGTCCCAGTGACCAGAGCTGGAGAGGGATATTTGCTRTTCTGTCTGTGCTGCTGACTCAGAGTGTGCCAGTGGCTCGATGCTTTATCTGGGACATGCTTTATCTGGGTGAGCTCTTTGGGTGAGGTGCACCACGTGAGCCCAGTATTGCTAAACACACTGCTGGCTGTTCAGACAGAGCATCCCAGGAGTTGTCCTCTTACCCGTTACCCCATTCCTCACAGCTTCAGTCACTGCATGGGGAGGAGCTCGGTTTACTCACTGGGGTAACAGCACTAGGACTGGTTTTCACGGTGATTTTGCAGATTGAGSTCATTTTTGCACAGTAAGAGCTCCACAAAGCCCTCCATAAAAAGGRTAGGGGTTTGGTTACACGCTCTGGGCGCCAGCCTGGCTGTCCCAGGGGTTATGACTGTAATATCCAACAACTGGATGTTGCTCTCAGGCAGTGGATACGTGGTCTTGGTTTCTCCTGATTTAGAGTTGAGATGCAGAATCAGGTCTGTGATGGGGTGTGAGTTTGGCACATTCCTGATAACCATTGATAACTGGATTTACCAACCTTCAGCCCGGGGGAGAGAAGTCAGCACGATTCCAAGGCCTTTGTTTTGAGCTGTAATCTGGGCTCTAAACACAGATTGAGCAGTTGATGGGGCAAACTGCTGGGAACAGGCTTCAGAGTCTTTTCTCCCCCAAAGAGAAGTGGATTTCTCATGTCTTTTCTAATCTAACTATCCCAAACAGGAGGAGAGTTGGGCCCCTTAGATCTTTCTCAGTATCATTGCAGCCTCACTCCAAGTAAAGCTTAGATTATAAGGAGGAGTTCTTGGATCAGTACMTTCCCACTGGAGAAAGCAGACACATTTTTGGGCAGCGTGCCTTTCAAAAGCACCAGCTTTCAGCTAAATCTCACTGGGACAAGTAAAAGATATTACCTTTCTTTATGAACCTCACATTGCTCATATCCTCAAACACTGGTGCTTCTTTTCAAGCCAGAGGGCAGAAGATTGGTTTTTTGCCTGCTTTTTCCCACTTCACCTTCTTTTTCCCTGTTGTTGCACGTTGTCATGTTGCTTCAGTGCTGTGGTCCTGGGCTGGAGAGCTCTGGTGAGCTCAGTCWGCTGGGGAGAAATAAAACCTCTCTGTGCCCTCTGTGCCAGCTGGGGCTGATGCTTTCCCCCCAGGAAGGTGCTCTCGAGCTGGCTGACAATAACCAGAGCAGCTAAAGCAGGGCTGTTTTTTCAGTCCCTGCACGCCTGGATGTGGGGTTGGCTGGGAAAGCTGCTGTGATGTGGCTTTGCCAGGCGTGTTCTTGGCAGAGATGCAGGAGCTGGTTCCCAGGACCCTCGGTGGCTTCTGCTTTCTTTCCAATAAAGTCAGGCACCTCCATCAGTAGCAGCAGCCAGGAGTGCCCCAGAGCAGGGCAGGGATGTTGTGCACCATCCCTGTCCCTGCACACACATTCTCAGCTGCTGCTGCCCGTGATCCTGCCCCACAGGGACAGTGAACATGGCACATCTGCTCCATCAGTGCCTGCTCTCCCCTCTCCAGGGCTGGAGCCTCATCCTGCCCCTCCCCTTCCATCTCCTGATTCCTTTATGCTTTCACTTATTCTTCTCCCCACCTTTTAGACTGCTCTTCTACCACGTCCGTGGTTTGCTGCTCCCTCCTATGGGATGTGAGTCAGTGGTGATGTGCATTTAGTCCCCTTGCAGGGGCTGGCTGCCTGCACTTATGAGTGCCTATTGCTCTGGCAAGAGTTCACTTACAGGGAGCCATGTAATCCCACGGGAATGGGGCTGGGTGGAGGCTTAGGAAACCTGAACCTTGCTGCCATCTGCCCTGGCAGGCTGCTGGTCACCAGGGGTAAGTCTCTTCCCCTTTCTCTATCTCAGATTTCCCCATCTGTACAAGGGACAATGCCACTTCCCTCTTTTGTAAAATAATTAACAACCGTGGATGGAAAAAGGCAATTAAGAAGCCATGTGTTGTTAGGACTTGGACTCTGCTTTACATTGTGCAAAGGTTTTAATTTCTTCCCTTTCTGCRTGGCTGTTTTTGTTGTGTTATGGATTGAAAAATGGAATAAGAAAAGTGGGMGGGGGGTGTCTTGGAAAAGACAGCACCACTGCCAGGAAATAGGTATGGCAAAACAGAAATTAGGGCAAAGGGTATTTTGCTTTGATGCATATTGACGTAGCTTTAAAAGCAATTAATTGAAATAGGAGGAATTAACACATTCAAAATGCCTTTTTAATGATGCATTGAAGCCAGCAGCGTACATGCCAAATTTCACACTGGCTGCCCGTTCCAGAGCCCAATTTACAATGAACTCCTGGAAGACAGGCTSTGGGATGGAAAAGGCTCTTGGCCAGCCTGCTAACTAACTCCTGCCCTGGCCGCAGGCTGGCAGGGCACCGAGGACAGAGCAAAGCCTTTCGGGAGCTCTGCTTCCTCCTCGCTGCTCTGGCCACTGCCTTGGCAGTGCTGGCCCATGGCAGCAGGGTTTGCCCTGGTACAGGGCAGAGGGGCAGTGCCACAGCTCCCAGCACACATAGCTGGGCTGGCTGCTAAATCACCAGTTGCGTTTGTGCTCCGTGGCTTTGTTATGGGAACATCGATCTGTTGCTGGGATTAACCTCTCAGAGTTTCCAGTGGGTTGGTCTCGCAGTTATTAATGAAACTGGCTGGAACTTGTGTTGACCTTGGCAGAGGCCCCAGTTGGCTTGGAGGTAACTGGCAAAGGCATAATCTCTAATTGAGTAATCCAGGGCTGGGGGAAGGGCTGCGGGGTGGACACAGCGCCGCTTTGAACCGCCAGAGCCGCGGTGCTCCTGCGGGATGCGTGGGAGCCGAGGGCTCGGCACGGCGCTCACCCGGGAATTCACGGGCATAGAGAGGCAGCAGCTCGGTTCTGGCACCCCAGGCTCCCTCAGAGCCTCTGTTCCTGCAGAACACGGCCCAGAATTCCAGCGCCTCCCCGTGATTTATTGCTGGGGAACAATAGCACCGGGGAGCTGGGGAATGGAACAAGCTGAGAGCGCCGGCCTTCCCTGTGTCCTCCCATAGCCTCTGAGTCCACACGGGGATCACACTGGGCTCCCCTGCTGGAGGTTGGTTTTCACTTGGGCAAAAGAGCTCTGGGATTGTTTCCTGGACTTTTGGGGAATGTCTGCAAGCAGGTACCCAGTGGYAGAGCAAGTCTGGTTTCCCCAGCCATGCATCTCTGCGGTGAGAGAAGGAAGGAGATGCTTTTTTGGCCAGCTGCAGCTGTGCCCACATCTGGTGGGGAGGGACTGGCTGCCAGCAAAGCCTGTGGGACACCCAGGCAGAGGGATCCTGTGGAGCTGTGGTGGCACTGATGGACAGGGCACACAGCAATGCTGCCAGCACCCTGGTGCTCCATCCCAGTCACCCAAAACCCCAGTGAGATGCTGAGACCTGTGCCAGTGCCTGGCTTGACCAACCCTGTAGGAAATGAAATTCCTCAAATGCGCTGCCATGAAAAGAACTTCTTGTCCCAAGGACTGTGGGGTGCTCATGTGAACCCTGCCCAGGCTGTGTGGCCTCACTGCTGCTCCTTGGAGGATGCACTGCTGGGGAAGAAGCTCTAACCTCAGACCTGAGCAGTGAAAATAAACTATTTTAGTGGCTAAAACACATCTGTGTCTTTCGTGCTTTTGTCCTCCTTSCCCTGCAGAGAACAGCAGTTGTTTTTAGCTCTCCCTGCGGTTGGGCTCTCCCTGTGAAGCTGAGCCCATGGAGTTGGGTGCCCAACAGGAGTGGTGTGGAGCTGTCGTGTCCAGCAGCTCAGGTGGAATTTTCGAGTCAAGAGGATCCTCCTGTGTTTGCACCCACCCCACTGCCGTGAGCTTGCTCGCTCTGTCGACTTTGCCTGATAAAAATCTGGTTGCAAAAAAAAAAAATGATTCGGTGGGGTGGGGAATTTACGTTAGAGCAGCAGTGATTCAAAGCTATTTCTGGGAAGATGAGGGACATGCTGGCATTCTCTGTCATTCCAAACATATTTAAAAGATGAAATATTTGCATTGTTCACGTTGCCACAGCACAAACACTTCTGGCTGGATCCCCCCTCCCTGCTCTCCACTGCTTTACTCTCTGCTCTGAAGATAATTTCCAAATCATGGGAGGACAGGGTGAGTGTGAGCGTGTCAACCCCTGCTCAGTGCATGTGAACACTCACCTTTGGGAACATGTGCCTGAGTGGCTCTCCTGGCACGCCTGGCAGTCCATTCTGTTGCCCAYTGTGCCAGGGTGGCTGCAAGGAGCTGTCAGCAGCTGTGCCATGCACCAGCGTGGGCTGGGAAACCAAAGGAACAGCCTGAGGAATATCTGGAGTCTCCATCCCATGCATGGRCTCGTGCTGGTTTCATTTGGAAAACAGATGATTTTGGGTGTTGCATGGCCCTTGTGAGATGTTTGGCTCCTCCAGCTGGCCCTGGGCTGAGGGGTGAAGGGAAGGAGCACCATGATTGCAAGACAAGTGGTTTTATTCCATTTCTCTGCTGAAGTTCCCATGGCCAAAGAACTGAACTGTGGCCTGAGAGACTCAGGTATGGCAGGAAAAGCCCTCCAGGGCTGCAGAGGCATTCCAGAGGTGGGATGTAAAAACCCTCAACCCTTCCCTGAGCTCTCCCCTGCCCTGTCTGCTCCAGCCTCAGCGGTCTCCAAGGCACAGACAGCAGGGCCAAGGCTCAGGGCAGCTGCAAAACCAACAGGAGAACTGACAGTGCCTSGAGCACAGGTTGTTTCACACTCCTTCAGCTCGTTTGTGGTGATCGACATCCAAAACAACCTTTTAAATTGCCTTTCAAGCCACAGCAGTGGCAAAGGACGGCGTGATAAGGCTGACTGCTTCTCGGGAACCTGCTTCATCATTTACATAATTGGACTTTCTGTTCCACTCAGTCAATATTACAAGGCTCACGCAGTGCCACATCTCACCTGATCTGCTGGAGGGAAAGAAAGTCCCTTGACTTTGTGTGCCTCACCCCTGTAATTGGAAGAAATATCGCTGGCTCTTTGTGCTTGCAGTAGGCTGTGTGCTGAGCTGGGTGTGGATTCACAGAGACTTTTCTTCTCCATCTCCGGGGAGTTTGTACGAGCTGTGTGTATCTGTTTTATCTGATAGCAAGAGCTCTATTGTGCCCTGTTTTGTCCTGGAAGTGCAGGAGAGAGGAGAGCTGGTTTGCTGCTTTGTCAGTCCTCAGGTGGGGCTGACAGTGGTGCTGTGGCAGGAACTGGCACTGGTCTGCAGTGCATGGGGATGGTGTAAGGTCAGGAGAGCTGTTCCAGCCACCCCTTCTGCCTGTGCTCAGCCAGTTCTGGTGTTTTGTTTTTAAAAGGAGCCCCACACCTGCAGTAAGTGTCCAGGGAAGAATTCAGTCCTGGTACCAAGAGGGACATCCTGGCTGGTTTTTTCTCCTCCTGCAGTCTCAGCCTGATCTGTTTTTCCTCCTTTCCCCTCATGCTCTGGGTKCTGTYRGGGATGGAGCACTGCTYCAGCTCCCGKSGGATCCAGGCACCCTTTGGGGTGGRTTWTGGGGGATCTGTCYSRTTGGTKCAGGTGGCCAGGCAGCACCAGTTGGTTGCCAACCTGCAAGCAGGTACATCTGACAGGTGAACTGGAGCTTCTCCCTCCTTGTTCAGCATCCCTGCATGCCCCTACTGCCCAAGCATCTTCCTGGGATCAATTTGGGTGACTTCTCCATGCACCTACAGCACCGAGCACATTTTTGGCTCTGTACTTTTCCATGGTGAGGAAATGCWGCCCGTCAAGGGCCCTGACTCACACAACAAAAGCCAGGGAGTTGTGACRCCCATCAGATTGATTCTGGGTGCTGTGTTTTGAGGAGGAGGGTATTTCATGCTAATACCTTCCTTCCCAGCGTGGGGTGGAAGCTGTGGAGGAGATGCAACAGCAATCAATGGTGTTTGCCTGCTGCTGGAGGGGATGGAGTGGGGGAGTGATTTCGGAGACGGATTTGGCAGAGACAAGTTGCTGCTCTTTGTGCCTGTGGTGATGGAGCTGTAATAACATATTGAACATGGCAACAGCCCTTGCTAAAGCTCTGYGACTTCACATTCGTGCTCGGTGGAGCCTCATCTCTTAACGACACCCTTAGCATCGATAACAAGAGAGGAACTGTCGAGTGCCAGAGGGCCTAGTTAAAATCACTCGCTGAAAACCTCCTTTCTTTTTGGACCTAAACTTGCTTTTTCAACAGAAAAACTCTTTGGCTGCGTTTTCAGCAGAGAACATTCAGAGGGTTTTTTGGCTCCTYGTGCCGCATGGGGGGGCCGGGGGGCGATGGACGCTGGTGTGTGTCAGGAATGCTGGCTGCGCTCTCAGCAAGCCAACAGGGGTTGTTTTAGGACAAGCTGACAGGCCCTTGGCTTGTTCTGCTGCTCTCGAAAAATGGAATTCTAATTCTTGGCACCTTTTTCCAGGAGGATAAGGAGYGAGAGCACAGTGGAGCCTGTTCCGTCTGTCCTTGGAAATGGGCTTTTACCCAGCAGCGGGGCTGCCTCAGGGTGGGAGCAATGTGCTCTGTCCTACCCCCGGTTTGGTGGATCAAAAGTGGAAATTGGTGGGGGAGCAGCAGTGTGAGAGATGACCTGAACCACCTCCTTGCTGTCCTGACYTCTGTCTCGTTACTCTTTGGTCATCTCAGTGCTCTGACAGAACATTTTCTGCAGGTGCCAGTGCTGTGCCCACGCTCTGGGGCCTTAATCCTGCACCTGGTGCCCTTTCCTGAGAGGACCAAGGGTCACACTATCCTGTGCCAATGCCAAGCCAGGAGAGGAGGACATGGACAGTGGCTGTGGTGTTTCCCAGTCCCCTGCTGCATTCTCAGGGGTTCTCCCAGGGCTGCAGAGCCCGTGGCATTCACAGCAGATTTCTCTGCTGCYGTGGCAGTGTCTGCTCCTCTGCCTGTGTGCTAACATTTCCTAGGCTTGACTTTGAGCAACCTGCTCTGGTCACTGCCCCAGCAAGGTCTGATTTCTCTCCTGTTCTGTTCCCTGAGGAGCAGCAGTGATCACTTCCTTCTCATCYCCTCTTTGGATGCTCTCATTCCCGTGGCTGTTTAAGAAACAACCATTTCCTAGCACAGATCAAGCCGTTCCATGTGGCTACGTGACCAAACCAAGCACAGGCTTTGATTTCAGGCTGTTTTTCAGGTCTGTGTTATTTTATCTTGTGCCAGCCATCTCAGGTATGATGTAGAACAGATTGCCCCCAGCAGCTAATGTGTTTTTGCCTCAGCAGCAGGCGGAGTGGCAGATGTAAACACAGGAACGTTATGGGCTTTCAAACACTAAAAAACTCCTAAAGAATAGGCAGGTATGTGTATATAAATACATACAAAGGCTTTCAGTGCATTTGGAGAGAGATTTGTAAATTCAGGCATTCGTGTGTGTGTACTTTTTATAGGTTTTTAAGTAATTGAAAAGCCTACTTTTTGTGTGTATATATATACATACAAATACATATACATAYATATATTTATATATGCTGCCTYCTATTCTTGTAAGCTATTTTTTCAAAGGCTTCTTGTAGCCTTGTTCAGTGATTCTGCCTTCAGCTGCCACAAGGAGAAAGACTCCCAGTCTCGAGCAAAGCTAAATATTGATTTGAGTCAATCTGGGTGCACTTGGAGACATCACTAGTGTTCATGAATGCAGCATAATCGCTGATTGGAGTGGGGAAATTTCATCATAAAGGCCCCAAAAGGGAGGTTTATTATTGCTTTCTTCCAAATGCCTGAATTTTATTAGCTTCAGTCATTCTTGGCAGGGCAGTGGAATGGGATTTTATAGTTAGCARAGGAAAAGTAAACACAGTAATCATTTCACAGCCCCGTGCCTGCCAAACCAAGATGGAAATTCCAGCCTTGGTGGGAAGCTGCTGCTTTGCTAACAGATAATAACAAATTCACTGTGGGCTTATTCTTGCARTGGGAGCTGAGATGTTCAGGTTTTTCTGTAATGCCCTGGCTTGGGGWAGCAGAGGTGCTTCATGGTTTTCTGCAGGAACAGACCAGGTAGAGATTTGTGGTTTGAGCAACTCCCACAGCCATTCACAGTTAAAAATGGTGTTTCTGCTCTGAGCCTTTGGGAGCTGCTCCGTGCTCTTGTTGGTGTTTGGTGTTTCCATGGTCAGACTTGCTCTGATCACAGAGCTGAGCAATGCTGAAGGTGTGACACGTTTGGGACACCCTGATGGTCCCTGCAACCATCTTTACCTGTTGATGGCAGAAAAAATCCCCCATGTAAACGCCAAACTCTCATGAAAGGTTTGTTTTGTTTTCCTGGGGTTGTTGAGGGGGAGGGCTTGGCTGCCAGCTGGGATCTGGACCAGCACCCGCCTGTGTTTCCTGACGTGGGGGACGCTGTTTCCTGCCCCGCCGGCCGGGAATGGAGCAGGATGCGGCGTCCGATGGAAAAGCAGGCGGAGCARCGAAGGAAATGGCTCCTCAAACAAGCGGCGAATGTCGAGGCAGCCCCTTCCACGTGTCTGCACAATTATTAGAACAATAAAGCATTGAGCGCGGCCGGCTGTGATGGATGGTGGAGCTGACGGTCCCGCGCAGTGCCCGTGCTCGCTGTCGGCATCGCTCCGGCCGGGCACTGACCAGGCCAGGCCATCTCTGCC